>NC_056747.1:373199205-373241705 GCF_019279795.1 Protopterus annectens | reverse complement strand
TAACATTAGCAATGAAACCATAATCTTTGGAGATGTGAACATTAACTGGGCCTCCATTCAGTCTCCAACTAACTCTCTTAACATCAACCTCTACAATTTTTCCCAGCTAATCAACTCTGTAACACGCCCCTCAAAAAACCTCTCTAGCGGCAGTATTCTAGACTTGATTCTAGTCTCGCATCCCCACTATTTTTCTGACAGTGGCACTCTTCTCGACCCCCTAAGTGACCACATACCCATCTTCACTCACCGACTCCCCTCAATCCCATATTACACCCATAATTATATTACTACCCGTAACCATAAAACTTTAACCCAACAACCTTTTCAAACTCTTTAAAAGCAATAAACTGGAATTGTCTAAAAACATTATCTTTAGATAACGCAGTTGCCCACTTCAGCTCAACATTCTTTAATCTACTAGACTCTCACGCTCCTTTAAGGACAAAGAATAAAAACTAAATCTGCCCCTTGGCTTACCAAAACCACTCTAGCAACCATGCGCCATAGAGATAAAGCCTGGGCACTCTATCAGAAAAACAAGACCCCCCCCCACTCCACAATGAATACAAAACACTTTGAAATAAAGTAAAAAAATTATCATCTCTGATCGACAAAATTACTTCTCTACACTCCAAAACAATAATAAAACAAACCCTCAGAAATTGTGGAAAGGTATCTCTACTCTCCTTAACCCCAGCAAACCACACACCCCCACCCCAGACCCAAATGCTCCTGAATTAGACTTAGCTACCCAATTTAACTCCTTTTTCATTGAATCCATTGCCAAATTAACCTCCTCATTCTCTAGTACCACCTCTTTCTCTAATACACCCCCACCCTCCCCTACCAACAATCTACCCTGCACTGCTACTACTCCCTCATTCCCATCTACTAACTCTCTACCCTCTACATCTTCTCCTACTCTAACTTCCACATAATCTTCACCACCCTCTAATACTCCCTCCCCCCACTCTCCTCTATTCTCATTAAAACCTATACCTACTTCTACTATAAAGAAACTCCTTCTGAAATTGAAGCCATGCACTAACGCACCTGATAACATCCCTTCTTACTTTCTCAGCATAGCTGCTGAAGCAATTGCCTATCCCATAAGCATTTTAATCAACCACTCCATCCAAGAATGTACAGTACCCCAAATCTGGAAACAGGCCTTTATCATACCTTTACATAAAGGTGGCAACAATAACAATGTTACTAACTTCCGACCCATTGCTATCCTGTCTCCCATTTCTAAACTTCTAGAAAAGTGTGTCCAACTTCAACTCCTACCACATCTCTTGGATAATAACCTTCTAACTCCAACACAACATGGATTCAGACCAAATCATAGCACCATGACAGCCCTCCTCTCCTTTCTTGAAACTGTAAATAAAGCTCGTGACTCTGGCCTAATTGTTTCTACCCTACTACTTGACCTCTCTAAGGCCTTTGACACTATCTCACACAGCCTGCTCTTAACTAAACTCTCAAAACTTAACCTATCTCCCTCCTCTTTGAACTGGTTCTCCAGCTACTTATCCAGTAGATACCAAGCAGTAAAATGGAAAAAGGCAACCTCCTCATTTCTTAATACCCCTACCGGAGTCCCCCAAGGCTCCATACTAGGTCCCCTTCTCTTCAACATATTTATAAATGATTTCCGTAAATCTATCCCATTCTCAAACATCATCCAATATGCAGATGATTCTACCATTATCTGCTCTGCCACATCTACCCCCATACTCCTAAAGCTTACGCAAGATGCTTTTTCAATCACTGAGCAATGGATGAAAATAAACCACCTAGCACTCAATGCTTCTAAAACTAAATTAATGGTATTTACCCCCTCTAAAGTCACTTCTTTCGATATAAACACATTCTCGATTACTAGTCAAAATAACTCACTTCTGGAACTGGTGTCAGAAGCCAAGTTACTTGGGGTCCAAATTGACAGCCAGCTTAATTTTAACTCCCATCTACAATTAAATATCAAAAAAACCCATCAAAAACTAGGTATGCTCTACCGACAAAATCAGTACCTTACACCCACCACTAAAATCACTCTCTCTACTTCCTTTCTTATCCCCTCCCTTCTCTATGGCGCTCCACTCCTAACTAATCTTCAGTCCTCTCTAAAAAAAACAACTTTCCTCTTGCTACAACAAAATCGCCAAGTTCGCTAACCACCATAAGTCCTCCACCCACCACTGTTCCTCTCTCCAAAAACTAAAATGGCTAGAACTACCCAATCATCTCAACTATACTCAGCTAACTGTTGCCCACAAGCTCATTTTCAACCCCTCTCTCTGTCCCTCCCTGTCTTCTGCCTTTAAGATGCATCTACCTGATAGAGTATTAAGGTCAAACAATCAAAATCTATTAGAAGTGCACAAACCAACTCATCCCCACAGGCAAAAACCTACTATCCTATAACCTAGCTCGCCTTTGGAACTCACTACCACCATCCATTCGCACCACCTCTAACCATTATATGTTCAAAAAATCTCTTCACGCACATCTAGTATCCCAGTGGGAATGCTCTTGCTCCCACCCCACATAACTAATACTGGCAATTTTCATCTTCCTTCTCTCCCATGTTTACTCCAGCAATTTTCCTTATTTCCCCTAACTCACATTATTATTCCCATGGTATCTGCAAAGAATGTACTAGACTGTACCTATTAAGTTTATGCTTCTTAAGTAATAACTACTCTGTATCACTTTGCAATATTCCTTTTCTTAGTCTATAACACCTCCATCACTAGTCATGTTTCAAATGTTTGCTGTACTTTTGAAATTAATTGCTTGAATCTTTTACATTTGTATAATTATTAGTAACCTACTGTATGTACCTAGTTTGTTTTTGGAGCTTTTCTCCCCAGGACTCCATTGAAAACGGGTTCATTTTGGCCCAGTGGACTATCCTGGTAAACCAACTGCAAATAAATAAATAATAAAACTAAACTACTTCTCTTCCTCCCCAAACCTCTCCAACACCTGAAATCTACCTGTTTCTTCTCTAAATAACACTATTATCAAAATAGAATCTCACACTAAACTGCTCTGGGTTTATATAGAATATGAAGTTAAATTTGACATCCACATCAGTAATTGCTTAAAGAAGACGCACTAAAAACATGGATTACTTTACAGAAACAAAAAATTCTTAACACAAGAATCTAAATTGTCCCTTGGCTTAAGCCTACCTACATCCTGCCCTATTATACACTGCCCCAATCTTTACTAACCTCCAAAAAAATATGTCCATCAAACTTGCACTTACAACAAAATAGCTAGATTTGCCACTTATCAGCCATATCATTCTCACCACTGCCTTTCCTTAAAAAAAAAAAAAAAAAAAACTCCACTGTCTAGAATTTCATAATCAATTCCTTCTGCCTTAGCTTCACCTGTTTCATACTATTCTTCACCAACCTCTAGCCTGTCCTTCACTGGCAACTCTCATCTCCCCTTATGTCCTAACCGTTAACTTCATAGCTCTGACCAACACCTCCTTCAAATTTCCAAACCTAGTAAAGCCGTAGGTAAAATGCTTTATAGTCACTCAGTTACCACTTCTTGGAACAAACTTCCTCTCCATATCAGATCAATTCAAAATTCTAGCAATTTTAAATTAGCTTTAAAGTATTATCTGCTTAACTCCTGGACCTGCCCCTGTAAAGATCCTACTTGAACACTATCCCCTCTGCCTCCCTTCTTCTCTGTCCCCTCTTTCTTTCATATATCCGTCCTACCTGTATTTTATTTTTACCTCCCTGACTTTTTCTATATCTCCAACAAGACTCCACTTTATATTTTATTTTTCTACCACTGCATTTCTCTCCTATAGTAATAAGTGTCTCTTTTGTATATACTGACATGACTTTTAACCTTATGTTGTGCGACATAATCCTCTCTTCAACACATTGTGATCACATTTTGTATTTATGCTTCTTTTTTCTAAGAATGTATAAGACAAATCTATATTCCTCATGTACAAGACTTATCTTTGCTCCTTATGTTTATATGCTTTAAATATGTAAATATGTACTTGTATAGTAACAGTTTTTACTGGAGCTTTTCTCCTCAAGTCTCTGCTGAAAAAGGACATGTGCTCAGCCAGACTAACCTGGTTAACAAATGACAAATAAGTAAATAAATACGTAAATGAGATTAATTAAAGAACTTACCCCTTGAAGTGGTGGAAAAATGGGGTACTAGATATAAACCTCTTTTAGGTAGTAATGATTTTGGAGAATTCACTACTTCCAAATTTGACAATCACCCCAGAGGTGCCTACACTGCAAAAGGGCTTGTGTAGTTAAACACCATACAGCTGTTGGAACAATTAGAACTATAATTGCAATATTTTTTAAATTCTGCCATTCTTTCAACAGTAGGTGAAAAAACAATTTTTGTATGTAAAAATGCTAGAAATTTGAAAAGCATTTTTGAAAATGATACCAGGGTATTCCCTCTGGGGAAGGTAGATCAAAAGGCACTTAAAAATGTGGATCTGATGTCAGTCTTCACCCAATCCTTGACAGTGGGTTTGGTTCCGAACCAAGTCGGCTGTTTACTTCAGCTCACGCTCTCCAAACTCTCAAGCCAGGCTCTACCCATAATCCTCCTCTCAGAGATTACCTGAGATCTCATTTGCCGCTTCGTAGAGCAGAAGTGTTTGTTTCCTTCTCTCGAGCCTTGACCTCTTTTTTATAAGTATTGTTTAAATTATAGACTTCCTTCCTTTTAAATAATTTTTTTTCTTGTAATATCTCTCTATCTCATTGTAGTACCTACCCCCGCTCCTCTGTTACTTCACGAAGCTATATTCCTCCTTCCTATTTACTTATACCGTTGGTAGACTGAGTACCATTATTGGTACAATTTCCTTTATTTACCTCCTTAAGGTATTCTCAAATACCATTGGTGATATTTCTTTCAGTATCTGTTAAAAAAAATTAAAATAAAAACTTTCTATTTGTGTTTCTCCTATCTTGCGCTGCCATGTGATTGTGTGACAGTTTTCTATTTTTGATTATGGCTGAACAGCAACAGGAAAAACCTTCTCCTACTAAATCTTCTAAGAGCGCCTCCGGGTTTGAGGTGTAAAAAAATGTGAAGATAAAATGCCTAATTCAAACAGGCATACTCTGTGTTTACTGTCTTTGTAAGACCCATCTCCAAGAAAACTGCTCCATTTGTCACGGGTTTTCTACCTGTACTTTGACTGAAAGAAGAAATAAATTAATCTTGAAGGGTCTCCTGAAATCGGGTTTTCACTATGCCATTTCTGAGTCCAAGACCCAAGCTACTACTTCCTTATTGTCATCTTCTCCTGCTTTCAAGAAAAGGCTTTCCTCTGTTCCAAGGTCCTTGAAACCATCATGGAAAATGGCAAAATCTTCCTCTGTACTGAAGAGTTCATCGGCATAAGAAGGTTTATCTGAAGTTACCTCTTCTAAATTGGCATCAGAGCTGACAGCTACTTCTTCGGCACCTACTGATGTATCGGTGCCGAAGCAATTAGGGATACCTCCGCTCCCAAGGACATCTTCTTCTCCTTCCATAGATTGATTTAAAGACAAATCCCCCAACTCTTTTGTGGAAGTGAGAACTCCTAAATCTTTTTACACTTCATCGGTTCATCTACTAAGAGTCTTTCAGAGGCAGATATTATGAGACTGGTGGATCAGCTGCTGATGGTGAGGGGATTGTCTTCTGTTCTGAGCCTCACCGGCCTTGGCACCATTCTTCCAATGTCACTCCCATATACTCCTCTGACTCCTGCTGAGCTTTTGGAGCCCTTTGTTCAAACTATCCTGGCTTAAACTGCCTCTGTTCTGGTAGCATCTTCATCTCTGGTTCTGAGAATCGCCTTGAGTTCTTCCAAGCTTTCGGCACCGGAGACCTCCCGGGGTCAGGACTTTGTAGTCTGAGATGCATGGTACTCTTTCTGCTCCTTCTGAGTAGTCCATGTACCTCAGTGCTTCGGCCTTTGTAATGTTGACCCAGGCTTCTGTTCCGGGGACTGCCTCCTTGGTATGGGGTGTGACCCTAGTTCCGAAGGAGTCCATTTCAGTTCTGGGCTCCCATCCCTCTATGGGGGGGGGGGACAGCCTTCTGAATTAAGGAGAAGGCCTTGTCTTTTGGAGACTGTCATTGCTTTCCCTGTCAGGACAGATTTTTGCATCTCTTTGACCTGAGCTACCATCTGTCTCATCCCTAGGACAGAGGGCACTTGCTTTAGTAGTCTCCTCTTTGGATACTTCCCTGGATCATCCCCCCCCTGAGGAAGTCCCTGTGAAAAGAAAGTCCAGGAGGAAGCACTTGGACTCCCCGATGAGTCTTTCACTGAAGATACTGATTTTGATGAAGGGGAAGGTTCCCCCAACTCACCCCCTGATGATCCCTTCAGGGACATCTTAGAAATCCTGAAACAGAGGGGTGGCTGTTCCTCTACCCACTCTACCCAATCTTCCCCAGAGAAATTGGTATACCTGGAGGCTTTTCATGCCCAACCCTCTTCTTCTTGGATCTCTTTGCCTGCTGACAATCTCATTAAACTAATCGCTCAATGGGCGTGAAAGATGCCCCATGCCATAGAACCAATCCCCAGGAGACTGGATCATGTATCATCAGCCCCTAAAGTTGAAGCACATTGGGCCAAAGAAATTCCTATTGATGCCACGGTGATAGCGGCAGCCACCAAAAAGTAGCTTGCCAAGGAAAGTCCTACTATCCATCCTCCTATCATGGAGTCTAGCACTTTGGATAAATTTGGGAAGCGCATTTATGCTTCAACGACCTTCGCTCTCAGATCCTTGAATTATATGGCGCACTTTACCAGATTACAGAGGGATCTGATTAAAGAGCTCTCGGATACCCTCTCAGGAGCAGTGGCTGAAGGGGTAAAAGGCAAGGTTACTTCTCAGCTTGCAACCCTTGAAGCAATTTCAAACTCGTCCATGAGGCTCATTGCTCATGCAGCTGAAGGGAAGACCAGGGGAGTGGGTTTATGCATAGCCATCAGAAGGCATTCCTGGATGCGCTTGTGTGACTTTGAGGAGCAGTTTAAAGAGTCATTTGTCAGTGCTCCATTTGATAGATCTACCTTTTTCAATCCCAAGGTAAAACATACCCTAGCCAGATGTGAAAAGGATGGCAAGACCTTTTCTGTTGTAGGCATAAGTGTCCTCCACTCCTCAGAGGCCATACTCTAGGAACCATAGGAGTGGAAGACTGTGGTTTAAATAATTCCAAAGGGCCTTTCCAGGATTCACCAGGCAAAGACATCCCCAGGGGCAGGGGAGATAGCAATGGGAGATGTCACTCTAGAGGCAGAAATGGACCTCAAAACCAGTGGCCCAGAGAGTCTTTCTCTGGTACTTCCTACCAGCACCCCTGAACGAGGGTCTGATTGCCCTCCTTTGGAGGCAGTCGGCGGATGACTTTCTCTGCACCAATCTGCCTGGCAAGTGTTAATGGTGGATAAATGGGTGCAGGGAATAATATCCAGAGGTTACAAAGTCCCTCTATCACTATCCCCAAAAACCACAGAAAAGACTCCTGGATGTGCCACCCAGTCTCAGGGGAGTAGCAGTACTAGAAATTCAAAGACTGCTAAACAAGAGTCATCCAAAAAGTCCCACCAGATCAGAAAGGATCTGTATTTTACTCAAGATTCTTTTTAGTGCCCAAGAAACAGGGAACTGGAGAGCCAACTTGGATCTCAGCCAGTTCAACAAGGCAGTTTAACAAACCAAATTCCGGATGGTTGCAATTCAGTCGATACTTCCATTCTTGGAAAAAGATGTGTGGATGTTCTCTATTGACCTCCAAGACGCTTATTGCCACGTAAAAATGGAAAAGAGATCCAGGAGGTTTTTGCGCTTCTGGCTGGGGAGCATGTTCTTGTCAATTCAGAGTGGTGCCATTTGGATTCACCACAGCCCTCAGGGTGTTCAAATGCATGACAGTGGTAGCAGCTCATCTAAGACTGCAAGGATTCCAGGTATTTCCATACCTCAACGACTGGCTCCTTACTGCTACCGCCAGACATCAGAATGAGTAAGAGGTTATACCATACATCTCTGTACATCTCTAGGAATAATGATAAACCTCTAATTCTCACTTCATCCCTCTCAACAGCTGGAATTCATTGGACCTTACTTAGACACTGTTGCGGAAATTGCATCTCTCTCTCTCTCTCTCTCTCCAGAAAGGCTACAACGCATCAGATCACAGGTCAGTCATTTATTATGAAACAACATCCCAACAGGATTAGTTCTTTAAATATTAGGCTCCATGGCAGCAGCAATCACTTTAGTTTCCTTGCGAGATATCACATGGGAATATTGCAATGGCTACTAGCGTCCCAATGGTGTTTCATGCACCAACCTATGTCTCACTTAATTTTGATCACCGATCACTGCAAACAGGACCTGTTGTGGTGGCTACACTCCAACCAGATTCTCTTGGGTTGCCCATTCAATCTTCCCCAGCCCCAAGCCATAGTGACCATGGATGCCTCCCAGATGGGAGGGGGGCAGTATCTGGGAATGACCATCCAAGGCACGTGGTCCCTATTGGAGGCCAACTTGCACATTGGTGTCCTAGAGATGAGGGTACTGCTTATTAGAATTGCAAGCATTTCGAGATGTCCTTCCTCTAGGCACAGTAGCGATTCAGACGGACAACATGTCAGTAGTCTGGTACATAAACAAGAGGGAACCAAATCTTACCCGTTGTGTCGAGACGCACTCTGAGTTTGGCAATGAGTGATTTCTTCCAGCTGCTTTTCTCATGGCAATGCACATTCTGGGGAGCTCCAATGTGATAGCAGACAAATTGAGCCAGAACTATTCTCTTGCCTCATGAGTGGTCTCTCAATCCAGCAGTGGCAAACAACATTTTTCACCACTGGGACCAACCTTGCTGGGATCTTTTTGCCTAACCTCTAAACAAATGCAGAAGTTACTTTGCCCTAACCCCCATGGGGGAATCACCCAAAGACCCTCTTCTCCACGATTGCCCCCCCCCAGTCTGCTATATGCCTTTCCTCCGATTCCTCTCATTTCACAGTTCCTAAAGAAAGCCAAAAGAATGAAGAATTCATTACTCTTAATAATAATAAATGTGGTTTCCCTTCTTGTGGCCTCACTTAATTTGGAAACTATGGATTCTGGACCTAGCTCCAGATTTGCTCCATCACCCAGAGGACACGGTGCATCCGAATCTCCATCATCTCAAGCTCACTGCGTGGCTTCTCCAATTCCCATGATTGCCAGGCATCCTTCCCTTTCTTCACCTGTCTGACAAATTGTCACTCATCAGAAATCTTTTACAAGGAAATTATATCAAAGTAAATGGAAAAAATTCACTAGATGGGCTCTTGATAAAGGAGATAGACCCTTATTCCAGTCCTGTCCACAAAGTGCTAGACATTCTGCCTTCACTTCTTTATCAGTCAGGTTCCTCCACATCAACATCTAAAGGTCATCTAGTGGCAATTTAAAATTTTCATATAGGACTGGATGGTTCTTCTCTAATGTCACACAAACTTTGTAACGCATTCTTAAAAGGCATCCTAATGCTAAGACCTCCATTTAAGGAACCTCTTCCCCCATGGGATCTAACTGTAGTTCAGGCACTCACTATGACTCCTTTTGAACCTTCAGAAACTTGTGACTTAAAACATGCATCTGGGAAAACTTTATTTTTGGTGGCTATTACTTCTGCTACTGTGCGAACCTCCCTACTTAATTTTTCATAGAGATAGAGTTGCACTTTGAACTAATCCATCTTTCCTACCCAAGTTTGCCTCCAAAACTAATATTAATCACACTTTGCAGTTACCAGTCTTTTCTCCCAATTTTCCCAGCATGGGAGTATATGCCTTCTACTTACTTGACGTGCATAGCAACTATGTTTTTATCTTCACAGAACAAAACAATTTAGAAAATTGAACCGTTTGTGGCATTTTCTTCTCTCCATCTAGGTAATCCAGTTTCAAAGGTTCCCTTGGCTAAATGACTTGGAGACTGCATCACATTCATTTATCATTCTAAAGGACTCCAACTTCCAAAACAGCAAGCCCATTCTGCAAGACCAGTAGCTACATCTGCAGTCTGTCATGCCAGAGCTTCTTTAGATGACATTTGTGCAACAGCCACTTGGTCTTCTCATCATACCTTTGTCGCTCTTTGCAAATTGGACCAGGTCTTAAGGGGAAGAGCATCCTTCGGCTTTATGGTGCTCAGGAATATTTTTCCATGAGACCTCCTGAGGCTAAAATAGCTGGGGGTCCCACTGTCAAGGATTGGGTGAAGACTGACATCAGATAAAGAAGTTATGTCTTACCGTAACGTTCCATCTGTGTTGTTGATCGTAACCAGTCCTTTACATCCCCACCCTCCTTCCCTTATCCTGAGACTTGGTAGACTGAACTTACTTTTTGACTAGTTCCTTTTTAAGGACTCTTATCTGGCCTCGGTTGATATGCTTATTATTACTTAACCATAACTTTCATGTCTGACTGCCGTTTCTTGGCAAACTCTATCTGAGTTTATCTCTGAGAGGAGGAATATGGGTAGAGCCTGGCCCAAGAGTTTTGGAGAGCTTGAGCTGAAGTAAATGGCCAACTCTGTTCTGAGGTTTGGAACCAAACCCACTGTCAAGGATTGGTGAAGATAGACATCATAGATGGAACGTTATGGTAAGGCATAACTTCTTTTTCCTGTTGTTCATATATTTACAAAGGAGAAACTCTGAAAGTGGGAGGTGAGCAAATATATCTATTACACTTAAAGAATGACAACTGTCATGGTAAATCTCTGGTATATTTGGCACAGTGCCAATCTTTTCCAGGTTTCTATATTGGAAAAAAAATTTAGCACATGTGTATTTCCACAAAGAACACCAAAAATGCTCTTTCAACAAATAATATAATGTGTACTTACTTAAGTCTGTTTAGTGTTAAGGTAAACCTAACCCCCAGGGTTGGAGACTGGGAGACAATGCATGAATATAGAGAACTCTATTGGCAATTAAAATTTAACAGCAGCATTGCCCCATGCCTGAATGAGAATTTATCTACCACTCCTGGTTTAAAACTTAGGGCAGCTAAGATATAATTGATTGCAATGAGTTTCTAGTATCTGATTAGGTTTCTTAACATTTTATTATCAGTGTTTATTGTATAGTAACTTTTTAATGTACATATTTGGTACTCTTTTAGAATGAATTTAGTGAATGGGTAATAACTTTAAATGGATGGAAGGATTTGATTGGGTGACTTTGATATTTAAATGTATTGTATGTCTGGTTAATTTGTTCTGATGAAGTTTTATTACTGTTTGAAGCAAAAGCACTATTTTTTATTAAATTATATTTGGGATATTCTGCTAGTGTTTTCTTATCTGGCTCCGACCTTATTGAAGTATACTTCATACACACTTTTTTCTTGTTTCATAGTTTACTGTGAATCAAACTATCCATCTCAGTGTTCTGTTTTGATTTTCAGAACCAGGGATAAAGGATTTTATATATTCTGGACATGCATAGGCAATTCTGGTACTATCATGACAGGACCACGTCTGTTGTAAAAGTTGGATCAGATACTTATTTATTATGTTGGGAGAAAGAAAGGGCAACCCATGTCAAAACAGACTATTTGTAAATAGTTGCCCTCTGCTGTTGCCTTCTGTTATACTCACCATGGAACACAAGTTTCAGATAGTATCAGTGCATAGTCTACGAGGCCCTTGCCTTTAATGGCTTATTATAAAGGGGTGGAATCTAGAAATTTTCTTAGGGCAGCTACATGGTCCTTCGTACATACCTTTACAAAACTTTACAAAACTGAATTATTTTCCTACATCCAGGACTGGCTTTGCAAGGGCCATTCTCCAAGGGCTGTTGGATCCATATCCTTCCTTCCAGGTCGGGTAGGCTTTGGTAAGCAATTGTTACAGCCTTTTTGTCTTCTGCAGCAGTGGAAATTATGAGGGGACTGCCAACCAGTCACGAGTGGAATCCCACAGGGATCGGTCCTGGGTCCACTCCTGTTTGGTATCTACTTCTCAGAAATCCAGGCCAACATGAAGGGACTCTAGCTGACAAAGTCCGCAGTCTATTGCAAGTTGGGAGTCAATTCCCCAAGTGATGTTGACATCCTACAGAAAGGCCTCACTGAGACCAACGACTGGTGTCAGAACCATGGCTTTAAGCTCAATGCTAAAAAATGTGCCGTCATCCCCTTTGGGAAAAACCCAGTTCCCATGAATTACCACATCGATGGTAGTCCACTGAACACAGAAGCCGTTATAAGAGATCTGGGAACACAGGTTGACAGCAACCTCTCTTTTGACCACCACATTGCCAGTGTGGTCATAAAGTCCTATGTGGCACATCTCATTGCTAAATGTTTTGCATCCAGGAAGAAAGAGGTAATTGTCTCCCTCTACTCTTCCCTCATTAGCCCAGTCATCAAGTACAATGCCTCATTTGGCACCTGCAACAACTGGAGAGGCCGCAAAAGTACCTCACAAAGAGGATCCTAGGCCTTAAACACTTGTCCTATATGGACAGACTAAAAAAAATTCCAACTATTCTCTGTCTTGTATCGCTTACTTAGAGGCGATCTCTTCTTGACTTACAAAGCCATGTGTGACCCAGCTCTGTTAGAAATGCTACATCTAAAGAAATCCCAATCCCTCTGCATCACACGCTCCAGAGACCTCAACCTCATTACCACAATCAACATAACATGCTGGAGGGACAGGTTCATAACCCAAGGACTACACATGCTATGGAATAGACTTGTCATGCATGTCAAACAGAGCACCTTACTGGCCCTCTTTGAGAAATCTTGATGAGTGGATGGGAAATAGAAAATTTGCCCGGGGATCACTCCAGTTTCTCTATTCGACAGAGGCACTGGGAACGAAGGTCGGGTGATGCCAGGGTAATCCTATGGGCTAGGCTTGTAAAGGCTCCAGGGCCATTAGCCTAGTACACACACCTATGAACCTAGTACACTTGTGTAAGTTGCACTTGGCCGTAACAGTAGATGTTCAAATGCCTCACTGCTGCAGTAGCCGCACCCACTCTCCATTCCCCTACAATTGTGTATAGTTTGTTAGGAAATAGTTGATTATTTCTTCTGTTTGGTTCAGGATTAGTACGCTACTTGTCTGTTAGAGTGGAAAATCTTCAGGACTTTATGAAGCATAACTACTGATTTTCCCTCCTTTGGGCTGTGCAGTCAGAGTAGAAATGTGGGAGGGAATAGAGCTTTTGGAAGCTGTTCAGTTATTCTGTCATGGGCAAGATGCAACCCATACAGGCTTTTAGGCTACTGTATCAGTGAGGAATTCGAACATCTACTGTTATGAGTAAATGCAACTTACACAGCTGTGCTCTTTCAGGAATAACAAGGTGGGGGCTCTTGGTATGTGAGGTAAAGTTAGCAGTAAATTTGTCTGCTAGGATATTGGTTTCTCCTTGGGACTGGAACGTGCAGTAATACTGTGGATTAGTTTCACAGTTGTGTCACTACTGATGTAGGTTATAGTCCCATACAGCCTGGCAATTTATATTCTTACGTGCACTGCAACTGTTTCTCCTGAGTTGTCTTCCAGTTTTTGTAAATGTCTGCTTGCCTGTTCTCCAATTTTTGTAAATGACCTGTCTTAAATTATTGTATCCAACTTTTGTAAGTAATGTCTGACATTGCGTTTTGACCCTGTTTGTACTTGAAAGGTGTCCACAGACCAGTGCAAATAAGTAAATGAGCTCAGTGCATTGTGGGAGTCTATTCCTTTGAAGAATGATTTGTGGATTCTTTTGGTATCTGTACTGACTTTATGCTTGTATATCACTTCACATTTTCTAATAGTGCTCTTACATTCACAGCTGACATGTTTCAGTCCTGACAAAGGGGATAGGGATTTCTTACAACTTTATTTTCCACTATGTTTACCATTCCTGAGTTCACCATTACGTTTATGATAGACAGGTACTGATGTTTCTATGCAGCTGTTTAGTCAGTGATAAAAGTCTCACATAAATGCAGCAACTGTCTGATTTGGTTCCTTTTGAAATGGATTGTTGAATTTGTCTTCTACAAGTTGAAGTAAGTTTGTCCTGGGGAAGTCTATAAAGATTATCTCATTTGGTAGAGGGGTGATGGTACTTAGCCTGACAGAAAGGAAGACTGATGTGTGGTCATATTTACATTTTATGTAAATGTTGAGCATATCCATTCTTGAGGTGTAATCATGTCGATCAATGCTTATCTAATTTGTCTCCTAAAAAGAAAATTTTTGGTTGGATATTTTACCCCTCAATTGTGTTAAGGTAATTTCATGACTATGAGTCATTGATGGGGATCTGTAGCCAGCAGTGATGTAACAGGTATATTTGCTGAGGGTGAATTTGATCTTCAAGTAATGTTGCTTCTGACAAATATTCCCCCTTCCTTGCTATACTGTCTGATGGAAGATGTTGCCTAGTAATGCTTGGAGGTTGGGAAAAGTAATTGCAGAGCAGTAGTTATGCAGTTGGAGATGTGTACACTGTAGTTTCAACAGAGCTTTAGGGTAACAGAAGAAGAAATTCTGTGACAGCACTTGGGTATTGTCATTAGAAATTATTAAAAATATATAGATTGAAAAGTCTGAAGCTGTTTATAGGAGGGGAACAGTTGAGGATAAGGGAGTAAAGAAGGGGAGAGTAGAAGAAAGAGAAAGTATCACTTTTCAGGCAGTTAAAGGGGGTCAGCTAGTAGGAAACTATTCTCTGTAGATCACCAGCTGCATCCAAAGATGGGGTATGTTGGAGGTGAAGAGTAATGAACTGGAGAAATGATGGAGTGGGACTAATGGGGAGGATTTAATCTGCTTGAAAGAGACATGAGTGGCCCAGCGTCATTATCCAGAAATTAAACTGACACTGGAGATTTGGATCAGAAGAGTTTTGTACGGCAGGTAGATAAAGACATGAGGAATGGGATGATGATGAAAAGAAAAGAAATGGGAAGAAGAGTTAAAGGCTCCCATTGAAAATGGGGACCATGCTACAGTATGGTTTATTAAGTCAAGGGCAATGACAGCAGAAATCTGAACACTGTGGGTTTTATGGGCAGTAGGTTACGTATCTGTGTCAAACGTAGTGGGAGAAGTGTAGTGGAAGAGACGAGGAGTGAATGATCTGTGGAAAGCATGAAGAGAGTGGTATGGAAAGCTATGGAGATAAAAAAATTATAGGAAAAGCTTGAAATAATGACATTGTGGCTGGATGGTAGGAGTCCAAAGTTAATTGAAGCATAATGAATGGGTCTTCAGGGAATGGAAGTGAAAACTGGACCAGTACATGGAGGAAATTGATTAAACCAGAGAAGAAAGGATGGAGAAGTCAGGAGGCCTTGTTGACAGTACTGGATAGAGAACTGACATGGGATTAATGACTGAAAGGAACATATAGTTGGGGAGAAAAGCAATATTGAAAAAAATAAATTAACTAACAAAGAAAAGCAATGAATACAAGGAAGCAGTGGTGCAGTCATAGATTTTGAGTAAAATCTTTGCCTCTGTGTTTATGAAAGATAAGGAGAAGAACATAATCTGGCATGAAAGACAAAGGCGGGAGTAGTTAGGGGCAAGCAAGTTGATGGAACAGCAGATCAGTGAAGGGTGGAAAAGGAATTACTAGCACAAAGGACAGATGCATTACTTTGCAGGATATTTAAACAACTAACTAAAGTGCTGGTGAGTTCCTCACAGTTTTAACAAATCCCTGTCTAATAGGGTGATTTCTGAACTGGAGAAGGCACTGTAGTGGAGCCTTTGCATTGGGAGGGGGATGGTCACAAGCGTCCACAAAAACTGTTGGATAAGTTAGTCTGATGTCACTTACGAGGAATTTTTGGCGCTCAAATGGAAATGGTTGGGTGATAAAGAACTTTCATGTGTTATTTTTTATTTATCTTTTAAATGCCTTTTACTTTAAATAGTTTTCCTAGCTAACGTGTTTCTGCATTCAGAAAATGAAAGAAAACTTGTTCTGCTTGATACTCCTCTACTAATTGCTCTGTATTGGCTATAAAATGATTACACTCTCTTTATAATTTGACCTGCCGGTGGAAGCCTGCTTATACCCCTTTACCCCACCACCAATTCCCTCCAATTCCTCTTACTCGATTGTTAGACTTCTTACACACACAGTTACGCTTGTAATTCCTGTTCCATAACCCTCCTAAAAACTTTACTGCTGTCATACAAATACTCCTGTTCCTGTTTCTTTTTACCTAATTCCCAACTTCAATTTAATCTTTTAGCCCATTCCCCATCTATCTTTCTCTCTCCCATATTGCTTTGCTGTATATACATTCATAGCCACACCCCGTCCCTAACAAGATTCATCTGTTCCGCATTGCATCTTTTACTTATCCCATATAAACCATTACTACTTTCTGTTTTAACTACATTCTCAAACTTTAGCCTTTTAAACCACCCTATTCCTTGCATTTCAGCAAAGATAATAGGACAACCTAACTCTCATCCTTCATAGAAAATATTTATTTCCTACCCACTCTATCAGCTTTCAGACTCCTCCACCACTAAATATCCTTCTAACTTGCAACTTCTTTTTCCTTCTTAATCCCTACTTCCCCACTGCCTGACGGCAAATACATAGATTCCTTCTTGCAACTACTCCGCTTATCCTGTATTCTTTTCCTGCTGCTGAGACTATCTTTCATCCTACCACAAATATGTAGTAGCTCTCAGCATATCTCCAACATTGTCCCAACCACCTATTCATACTTTTTCCCTACACTCTCCACACATTTCACCAAAGCTATTTAATGATGCCCTTCACCTGTACTCCAAATATAGACTGATTTAACTCAATTGCAACTCAAACAAAAACAAAATTAGGTGGAAAAATGCTCTTCAAAAAACAAAATAATCCCACATTGTACTAAAATCCTTCTTGGAGGAGGCATTCACCCTAATTCTGGCCCCATCTATCACAGTGAATATCAAGGCAATTTTTTTGCACACACTGCTCTAACCCTACAACAGTCAACTCCCAACTCAAGTTAAAAGCATAAGAAATAAAATTACTGAACTAAATGCCTGGATTACACTGCATAAGCCTGATATTTTTGCTATAACTTAAATTTATTTTAAACCCAGCATAAACGAGACTGAAATTACACCTTCCAGCTGTAATTTCATCCATAAAGAGGAAAAGTGGTGATATTGCTTTAATATTTCCCAACAAACCAATACCAAAATTCAGTTCAGCAGAGTTTTGTATAACTATCCTGACATTAAACAATTATAAACAAATGTGTATTACTGTTTATATCCATCCTGTTGACAGTACATCTTTGCTGGAAGATGAGTTGTTTTTTTGTTGAAAGCACCCTTCTCAGAGGCTCTTTCTGGGACAAAGGTCTCACCACCTCCTAATCCTAAGGATATTAAGAAACATAAGGAGAAATATAAAGAAAAACGGAGTCGCTCGGTATCAACATCTCCATCCTCTTCGGAACAGAGTCGACAACAGACTACTTCGGCGCCAGCATCTTTGCCTTCTCCCTCGGTGCCGACCTTGATCTTATTACAGGCTACTACTCCCATACCAGCATTGGTGCCATCCCCGACCACGGTACCGATGTCCTACTCTGCTCCTCCTATGATGACATTTGCAGTCCCAAAGATTGAGCACCTTGCCAGGACAAGGTATTCTCTGTCTCATGATCCTTTTTTGGGGCAGCAATTTAGCCCTTTTATCGAAAGACTTGAATCTCCATCGGCTGTGTACATCAGATCCACCAGGAGTCTCTTGGAACAGGATGTAGTGAGGGTTGTGGACCAGCTTTTGGCAGCTAGAGGCTTACTGACCCTGAGTAGGTCTTCCCTCCCTCTTTGAACAGAAGCTTTCCTGGCATATTCACCAGCGTATCCTCTGACCTCCTCCCAGGGTTCAGAGACTTTGGTACCTATGTCCATCCCCGTGCACTGTGTCTCAGCACCAACAGTGGAGGCTTCCCTATCTGTTCTGATTATTCTTGGTGCCATGGCTCCTTCGGAACAGCCGCACCCTTGGAGCAGTGATTGGCTGTCGGCACCGTGACTCCTAGTTTGGTGTCAATTTTTTTCTATGGCGCCATCTGCAGTTTCAGCTCTGGCAGCCACTGGTCCTCTCTGTGCTCCTCGCCCAGCGGTGAGCTCATTGGGGTGAGGGTGTGACCCCAGCTTTGAGGTCATCGTCCTTGGTTCTGGGATCCCATCCCTCCTCCAGTGGGCATGCTTTCCAAGTGATGGGAGAGGGTCCTCGCTTCTACGGGCTGTCATTTGGCACCACTGGCATCAGAACTAGAGGCCCCCCCCTCTAGCATGTGGCTGTCCCAAACCCCTACTCTGGGATCTCAGGCACAGGAGCTGCAAGACCTCCCCTCAAAGGGAACCCTTTCTCTGGAGTCCTCAGAAGCCGCCACTGAAGAAACTTTGCAAGAGGAAGCATCTCGATTCCATTGAGGAATCCATCACCAAAGACACTGATTGCGATGAGGGAGAAGGGTCCCCACAGTCTCCCCTGGAAGATGTCTCATTTGGAGAAATTCTCGAGATCCTCAAACAAGAAGAAATTGGAAATCCTCCAACCCTTTGGTGGAATCGGTGTTCTTGCAGGCTTTCTGTGCCTGGCTATTTACTGGGTGGCCCCACCTGCTCATTAAGGTTATCATGCAGCGTGGCTGGAAGGCCCCGGACAACATAGCAGCAGTCCCTCGGAGGCCCGATAAAATTTTGTCCACACCTGAAGACCAACCCAACTGGTCCAAGCAGCTGGTGGTAGATTCCATGGTTGTGGCAGCCGCTATGATGAGGGATCTGGCAGAAGATCATTCCACTGTGCATCCCCCGAACAAGGAGTCTCTGGCGATGGACAGACTGGGGAAGCGGACCTTTGCTTCAGTGACCTTTGCCATTCATTCACTGAATTACCTGGCACACTTTACTCGCCTCCAAAGAGACCTAATTTCAGAAATGTCTGCCTCTTTGGCAGGGGTCTGATTGAGCAGGTACATGATACTGTTGCCTCACACCTAGCTACCCTAGAATCCATCTCAAACTCCTCAATGCACTTCATTTCTCAATCCACCGAGGGAGCAGCTCGAGCAGCCGCATCAAGCATAGTCATGAGATGGCATGCTTGGATGAGTTTGTGTGACTTCGCAGACCCTTTCAAATCTTCTTTTGTCAACCCGCCTGTTGACGAATCTTCCCTCTTTGGCCCAAAAGTAAGAGAGACATTATCACATAGTGAGAAAGATGGAAAAACCTTGTCTGCCATGGGCAATACATTTTTCCACCCCCCAGAGATCCTACTCCAGGAATCAGAGGGGAGGAAAATTCTGGTTCAAGAAGTCCCAGGGATCTTTCCGTGACACTCGTGATGAGTGCCCCCCCCCCCCCGGGGCAGAGGGGGCAACGCATCTGAAAGACATCCCTTTTGGGGCAGTGGGGGTCCGCGCATCTAGGGCGGCCGGGACTTGTTCTTGGGCATACCCTTTCAGCGCTCCTGAGCAGCGGCCCAGTGCCTTTCCTCTAGAAACCGTCTGGGGATGATTTTCTCTGCACCAACAAGCCTGGCAACTCATAACAGATTCATGGGTGCAGAGAATAATATCCAGATGCTGTCATATCCCATTTGATCTCACTCCCAGACCCTTCAAATGAATCCCTGATGTTCCACCCAGTCAGAGGGATGCTGCAGCCCTGGAAATTGAAAAGCTGCTAAGAACGAGTCATCCAACCAGTCCCACCAGACCAAATAGGATCCGGGTTTTACTCTAGGTTCTTTTTAGTGCCAAAAAAGACAGGGGACTGGAGACCGATATTGAATTCATCAAACCTCAAAATTTCGGATGGTCATGGTGCAGTCCATTCTCCCCTTTTTTGGCGAAGGACAACTGGATGTGCTCTGTAGACCTTCAGGATGTGTATTACCACATAAAGATGGACAAACACTCCCGGAGATTTCTTCACTTCTGGCTGGGAGCCAATCACTACCAGTTCAGGGTACTGCCCTTTGGTCCCTCGACAGCCCCCAGAGTGTTTACCAAATGTATGGCAGTCATGGTACCTCATCTCCAACTACAAGGTTTCCAGGTGTATCCATATCTAGATGATTGGCTCCTCACCGCCATGACCAGGAATCTTCTCATTCTCAGTCTCTCTTACACTCAAGACCTTGCTCTTCTCTGAGGTATCATGATCAATATGGAGAAATCAAACATGTCTCCAACAAAAACACTGGAATTCATTGCAACGATCTTCGACACAACACCCTGCCAAGCTTCCCTTCCTCCTCACCAGCTTTCAAAAATAAGGAAACAGATTCAAGTCATCCTCCCACAGACTTGTGTACCAGCACGCCTTGTACTACAACTTTTAGGCTGTATGGCAGCAGCCATTACCCTAGTACCCCTGGCGAGGTTGCACATGAGACTGTTACAGTGGCTCCTTTCATCACAATGGTCTATCTTAACCCATCCACTCGACCACATGATACGTTTCACAAACCTTTGCAAGAGAGAAATGCTATGGTGGATGAAGCCAGAAACAAATCTTTAGTGTCAACCGTTCTGTCTCCCCCAGCCCAGGGCCACGGTGACAACAGATGCTTCCCTGTTGGGGTGGGGGGCATTTCCAGGGAAGGATGGTCCAAGGCACTTGGTCCCCCATAGAGGCCAATTTGTATATAAATGTCCTGGAATTGAGGGCAGTTTTCTTAGCATTGCAAGCGTTCCACACATCCCTTCCTTACGGAACCATTGCAATTCAATCGGGCAAACATGTCAGTTATCTGGTACATCAACAAACAAGGTGGAACCAGGTCTTACCCCCTGTGTCGGGAAGCCATGAGAATATGGCATTGGGTGATGGCTTCCATCTGCTTTTTCATAGCAACGCACATTCCTGGGAGCTCCAATCTCATTGCGGACAATCTGAACAGGAACATATTGATGCCTCACTAGTGGTCCCTCAACCCAATTATAGTGGCTCAAATCTTCCGTCGCTGGGGCAGGCCTTTCTGCAACCTTTTAGCTTCATCCCTAAACAACAAATGCAGAAGCTACTTTGCCTCAGGGGGAGTCACAGAGGGATGCTCTAATGCACAATTGGCCCCTGGGTCTACTGTACGCCTTTCCCCCATTTCCCCTCATCTGAAATTTCTACAGAAAGCTCAAAGGTTGAGAAGCAAAGTGATCCTCATTGCCCCCTATTGGCACCGTCAACTCTAGTGTTAATTTTTTTTCCTCTCTTGAATTATATGTTGAATATAAATATTAAATTTTATTTCTTTGTTGATAGTAAATTAAAGAAGTTTGATGTGTGAGGCACTTAACAGTGGTACCATTTGTGGTACCATTTGAGGACATAAAAGAGAAGTTACTTATGTGTCTTATTTAAGATTAGCTGATTTGTGGCAGAATTTTTCCCCCCTTTTGGAATAACTTTTGTATTTTGTTTGTATATTTTTGTGCTGTTTTACTTTTGAATTACTAGTACGGTTCTGTTTTAAACAGCCATGCTGGAATTACTTGACTTAAAATTGCTAGGATATGTCGAATGCTTGATTTTCTTTTTCTCTCCTGTGGATACTTTTTATTTCATTTATTTGTTTATATGTTTGTTTCTTTACTTTTAAGTTAAGTAAGTGCTTTTATGTTTTAAACTGCAGTATCACTGAATCACTTCACTGTAAACTACTTAAATGTGTTTAATTTGGTTTTAATTAATGTGAAAGTTGCTTTGTCCACAGCCAACAGACAGAAGAGTTACAAAGGGAACTGTCATTTCCTTTCCTGCTTAACCTACTGTGGCTTGCACCTTTTTTTTCCAAGTATTCTGGAGCAGTGGGGAGGGTACTGTGTTTTTAAAACTGTTTCCAAATTTCACTTGGAGGGTGACCACCTGTCCATTTTTATACAAGCTGCAGTTATCTTGCAGGAAAAAAGAAAAATTATTTTTTTAGATAAAAATATTGTTTCCAGTAGTTGTTGCATAAAAGATTGAAATATCTCAACATTAGTATAGCAAGGGTAGCATGATCGAAAGTTCCTACACTTCAGCACAATGTCCTTCTTTTATTTTTTGCTCTTTACTCAGAGCTGAGAGGGAGCATTGAACTAGCATACCTCTCAACTGTCCAGATTTTTACAGAATGTCCAGATTTTTGCCTCCTATTTTTTGTCTTTTCTTCATAAAATTTGTGTTTTTTTCTGGCAAGTTGCTTACAGTTAAAGTTAATAATGACATACATTTGAGTTTCAGACCACATATCCTTCAGAAAATGTATGCTGGTGGGGCATGGCCAAGATGGTGAGCAGTTAACAGCACAATATTTTTGTTCTGCTTCATTTTACCATCTCTGACAGGAGTTTTAAAGAAAATTTCAAAGAAAACATTTCAAAATTTGATATATAATTAAACTACTTCTGAAAAAAAAAGTTTGGAAACATTCTTCGCTGTTTCCTGTCAAGAAACAAATTCCTGCAGAATGAGTTGCTCTGATCCCCATGTACAGGACGATAAAATGAAGAATGACATTCAGCCTATACTTGGCAACATCAATGAAGGCTCTATAAAGATGGATAAACTGGAAAGTAAAATAGCATTAAGGAAGAATGTAAAAAAACTGGTAAAAGTGTTGAATGAAGCTCTTAAAACAATATTCACAAATTTCAAATATAGAAGAGGCAGTTACTGATTTAAATGGAAGAATAATTGAGAGAGAATAATACTGAATTTCTCCAGAACAAAATAACTTTTTTTTCTGGGAAAAATAGAAGATCTAGAAAACAAATCCAGAAGGAACAATATTAGGATTTATGGCATCCCTGAGAAAGAGGAAGAAGACTATATGATTCAGTGTCTAAATAGCTGGCTGCCTAAGACATTGAACCTGCGTGGAGTTCTTACCTTTGGTACTGAAAGGACACAGATCAATTTCCAACACTTCAATAAAGAGAAATCCACCTACACCAAGGTCCGCGAATGTTAGTCTTTTCTAGCCACAATAAAGATCTTGTTTTAAAAACAGCATGGACTAATTATCCAGTTAAAAAAAAAATTAAGATTTGACACCGGTTAGTCAGCTTTAGTCAAGTCAAAAAGGAAAGCATGTGTAGCCCTCAGGGGGCAGCTCTTGCTATTGGACTGCAGCCCTCCCAGCTGTGCAGACCCCAGCTGTAAAACTGTAAAATAAAACAAAAAAGAAAGAAAAAGAAAAATAAAAGAAATAAAAACGCGAGTTCTGGAACATCGCGCATGTGAGATTGCAGCATTCGGACTGCTGGTGAACCAGTCTGGAGCATGCGCACAGAATCCAGTCCGTCTCCACCAGCAGTCCGGAGTATGAATACAACATTCCACTCCAATTTTTCCCAACAGTCTATGCAGTTACAACTGAGTAGAATGGAAGGAGATCGGACTGCAATGCCCGCAGGCAGGAAGGACTAGGTACTCTCGCGAGAAAGAAGGAAAGGATCAGAACAGGAATTACTCGACAGATTTAGCACGGGCTTTACTCTGCATGGAAAGGATTTTGTTGTAGCAGCTTTTGGCTCACGGTGTGGAAAGGAAGAGATGTATTCAGCATGGAAAGCAGCTTTGGCTCTGGTTTGTGTGTGTGTGTGTGTGTGTGTGTGTGTGTGTAAGTGATGCCCCAGTTGCTACATGGTGGTGGGTAGAGAATAAGGCTTGAACCCTGTACCGTGGGCCAAGTGGCAAGAGCCTGAATTCCCTACCCACCACCATTTATAAAAATTTGCTAATTTTTGCCTCATATTTGTTATGTTCCTCATAAAATCTGTGTTTTTTGTATTTTTGTTTCTTAACAGTCAGTAATGCAGTGGTAGCATTGTTGCCTGATAGCTACAGGTTTGATTTGATTCTTGGCTGGGGTGCCTTCTGTGTGGAGTCTGCATGTCCTCCCTGTGTTTGTGTGGGTTTGCTCTGGTGTCCTCCCATTTTACAAAGACATGTGTCTGGAGAGTTTCTGCTGAAAATTGGTTTTGTTCCACGTCAGACTTTCCTGGTTAACAAATGTTAAATAAAAATGACAAGCATTTGAATTTCAGACTTCATATTCTTCAGAAAGTACATGGTAACAAAATCTATTATAGCAATTTTCTAAGTTTATATGATGGATATTTGAATTTTGTCCCTATTTTTGGGACTGTATTCCCACATCCATTGGCTTTGTCCAGGTTTTCTGTGCCAAGGTTGAGAGCTATGGTGAGAACTGAATTCACTGAATATGTTTGGGGGCTGTATTCTCCCATTATTGGCTTTGTTCAGGTGTTTTGTGCTAAGATATTGACAGCTGTGGTGAGAACTGAATTCACTAAATGGTAGCCATTTAAGTTTCAGTCATCCTCTGTTTCATAAAACAGATGATTTGGCATAGTGGTATGTTGCTCTGACTATTTTGCACAGGGTCCTGGGTTCAATACTTGGCAGTGAAATGTATGGTGGTAACACAGCATTTTATTCTAGAAACTTTCCAACATTATATAATCAATGTTTAAAATGTGTCCCTGTTTTTTGGTCTTTTGCCCCCCCCCCCCCCACAAACACACACACATTTTGGCTTTTTCCAGATTTCTTGTGCTGCAAAGTTCAGATATAAAACTTGAGTGTCAAGTAGATTTTACAAGAGGCTGAGAGCTGCAGGGGAACAAAAGTTTAGTGCTGCTTATGCTGAGTCTGCTTGCATTGTTAATAGCATAACAGGTAGTGTACTTGCTGCTTTTGATGCAGAAGGCTGTGGGTTCCACTCCCACAGTAGGTAGATGCATTGCGATACTGTATTATATTGTAAAGGGGGTGGATGCTGCAGTCCTTTTTGGTGAAGATACCTAGTAACTATATGAACCCGTTATCAGTTTGCCATCCATTCCCTATTGAAATATTACTAGCTTATCATTTTTTTAATGCAGCATAGGCAATTTATTCCTCAAGGGCAACAGGCACTTTATTGTAGATGAAACAATGAAATATAAAGTTGTTTGCTAGCAGCAACCTCTTCATTAGTTACATATTTCTTTAATGTGGAATTGTTTAGATGACTTTTATTTCAGATATTGTGCATATTTACTGATACTGGTGGACTGTAGAAGTTTGAGGAGACTTTTATGATAGAAATGTTCTGAATTGGGCAGTTTTGTCATTGGTGCATGCATTTTGTTTCATTGTTTACTAGAAAAATGTTCAAAACAACAAATTTAAAATGCCTTCTAACAACTGTACTATATTGTATAAGGAATATAATTTAATGAAATCAGGAAGGTGTATCAAAAAGCATGTGTATGTTTCGTGTGCAAGGGACCTATGATTTGAAAACAGCACCAAGTTAATCTTTATCTGCCACTAGCAAAATGTATTTTCTTTGAATGTGGGTTTCAATGAATGTGAGTTTCAAGGGCAGAGAAGATTTAATGCTAATAAGTCTGTTTTCATTGTGAGATTGCATCGCTTTGTTTAGCAGATGTTTTAGTGTTTGTGCTGTAAAATACAAAATAAAACTTTCAAATGAAGTCCAGTCCAAATCATCATAGAAGTAAAGCAGTATGCACATTGATATTTATAGTAAATGTGGTGAAATAGCCAACTACTGGTTCATTGGAATGGCTGCAGGGAGGAGGCTTCATTCAACCATGATTCTGTGAGGGGGAAGGACGTCAAACTCAGACAGCCCCGGCTGAACTATACCGCTCAACTGTCAGATTTTCACAAAATGAATAGATTTTTGCTTATTATTTTTGGTTTGTTCTTCATAAAATGTGTGGTTTTCTGGCAGATAATTTAGAAATTAAGTCACTAAATATTGATAGACACCGAGTTTCAGACTTCATAACCTTCAGAAAAATGCATGATAAAGCAAGACCTGTTATTCTGTCAACTGTCTCGGTTTATACAACAATTTTTAGTACTGTTTATATGTTCCCCCAGTGTATTTGGCCTTGTGCAGATTCTCTGCATTAACAGGTTGAGAGGTACATGCAAATTGCTTTATAGAATTAGGCATATCCAAACCTCTCAACTGTCCCCAATTTTGGCTCAAAATGTTGCTCTTCCCCTAATAATCCCGCCACAAAATGGTGATTTTGAAAGAAAATGTGGAGGGTTTACAATTAAGAAATAACTGTAATAATCAGTTATAGATTATTTTTATTTCAGAAATGCATGTAGATTCTTTTATTTTTGTCAGCTGCTCAAGTTAGCAGTTCTAATATTAAAAAAGTGTCCCTTCTTTGACAGGTTCCCAGCTGTATTGCGTGGCTATTTTATATATTTGCTTCACTTTTTTGGTCCATTTTCATAAAATTGTGTTTTTTTGGCAAATTAGTGGCAAATCATTAAAGACTGAAGTTATAAAATAATGACAGACATTTGAGTTTCAGATTTCATACCCTTCAGAAAAATTCATGCTAATGCAAGACCTATTATTCTATTATCTTTCTAAGTTTATAAGAGCAATATTTTAAAGTGTCCTTATTTTTGGGCCTTTGTCCCACTTTTATGTATGGCTTTGTCCAGATTTCTTGCTCTGAGGTTGAGAGGTATTGCAAATATGTCAGGGCCATCACAGTCATCCAGGGACGTTTCAAATTGTGACATACTTGTTGCACCCTACTCCCTCATGTAGTGAATCTGTATGTGTCCAAGCAAGGCAAGGAGCAGTTATGCAGTGTAAATGTGCAGGGTATCCCCCCCATCCAAGGCAGACTTAAGTACTACTTTTATTATGTCCTTGAGTTTGCAGAATGTTCTGGTTTCTGTCATATTTTTATACTGTTGATTCATGCTTATTATTACTCAGAAACTGCCTGCTGCTCTGTGTTTAAGTAGCAATGCTTTAATGACCATCAGGTAAGCATGTCTGAAATTGTAAGATGCAAATAAGCTTTAATAAGCATACTGTTAAATAATTGCCAACATTGAAAGCCTTTCTGTTGTTACCATGCAGAGGATACTTGCATAACTAGATAATGTATAAGCCTTGGGTATTGAAATGCATATGACAGTATTTGTAATAAAGGACAGGATTACATTATTCTAAGAAGCTCATTACGTTGTTGGAGACTTGCAGTCATCTTTGCAGACTTTACCTGTAAACCAAAAGAATGCCAATCTATCATGTGTGATCCATTACCTGTACAATAATCCTTAAAGCAATGTATCTTGAGCTTGTTTCTTGTTTGCATGTCGTTTTTTACTTTGATTATGTTTTCCCCATGAAACAATTAGATAGTTGTTGTCAAGCAGCAGTTCTTTTTTGGATGAGAAACATTTTTACAAGTGGGGGTATTACAGAGATTGCTACTTTCAGCATGTTACTTGGTACTTTAATAAAGCTGAACATAAATTTATAATTAGAATTGCAGTGCAAGGAGAAGTGGTTTGAGTCGAGTGCTGCATGTTTTTCTTATACTGGATTTTGACCGGCATTCCAGTAATGTATTTAAAAAGTAATTTATTTTTTCATGCCTCACAACCTTTTTGTTTCCATCTAGATATTAAGTAAACTGTCATGCAGCCAATGCATTGAAATATTTTTTTTCTTCTACACTTCATTTCGTCTTGATTGGACTCTCATAATGATGGTTTGGCACCCATGGCAGCGTATTTAAAGTTCCAGTTTTATTGGTTTAGAGCATAGCTCCTCCCCTTTCTAGTTGGCCACACCGCTTCCCATTGGCCCCACCCATTCAGCTGTCTCCTGCAGCCCCCCTTTGATTTGAAGTCACCAGCCGCCACTGGTAGCCCTTATAAAGATCTTAAAGAAAAACGGTATTAAAGCACAAATTTTGTTTCCAGCAAATAAAAATATTAACCTTCCAGAAGGGCAGAGGACATTTAACACTTTGGAAGACTGTCTACATATCTCAAAAGAAATGCAGCAGGGATTGGATGATTAGTTAGACAAAAACAGTAAACTGAAAGATAAATGAAAAAAATAATTCATTCTTGTAATATTTGTTCTGTAACATAAAGAAGTGTATAAATAGTAAGGATCAAATAATACTTTCTGCAAGGTAAATCAGTTTTATTCCTTATTTCATATTTTTTTTTTAAGTTGTACATGCAAGTGATGCTAATTAATTGCAAATAGAACTTGGTCAATCATACTATACCTGTCACTAAATGTAAATTATCAGTATGATGAAGCTTATATGAAGCCATGGTGGTGCAGCAGTAGCATTGTCGCCTCACAGCAAGAGGTTCTCCCGTTCGATTATCGGCTGGAGCGCCTACTGTGTGGAGTCTGCATGTCCTCCCCGCGGTCAAATGGCATTCAAAAGACATGTATAAATGGGCATGCCTTTGTTGAAGGTTGAGTGTCGAGCTGGCACCGTCAAAATCTACTGCCAATCATTAGCAGACTAGAGTTCCGCTGTGGCAACCCCTAACCAAGAAAAGCCGAAAGAAGTAGTATGATGCTTATGTAAAGAGACCAACATTTGAAGTTCTTAATATGGTTTTGTGCTGTGCTACTAAGCACAATGCTTGTAATATAAAATGACAGCAAAAAAAGTATGCTAAGGTGTATTATAATTCACATACATGGCTGTTTTACATTATACAAAAGAAAGTATTGGAATGTCACTAAGCAACACATCATTGACACCTGTACAAGCTGAATTCTTATCATACATTACTGGCATTCTTTTAACAACTTTTATTGTTAAGTTTCCTTAAAGATTGATGGAAAGCTTCATATAAAATAATACATGAAAATCTGCAAAAACGTCTGCATTTGAAATGTTGGAGTCATTGATGTTCTTCGTGTTTACTGTAGTCATCACATTTGGGTTATCCCTGCCAGGGTAGCTCTCAGTCATTTTGAATACCAGAGGCTTAGTATTTCTGCTTCGGTTGCTGTCGCTCCAGGACTGATGTCAGGTCGTCAGTGGTATAAAAACAGGCAGCCAACGCCATTACATCAGTCTTTCATGCCAGGGAGCTCGAAGCAGAAGCAGTTTGCACGAATGGCGGTCGGCTGCTACCTGAGTTTTTCATTTCCAAGTTGAAGTTTTCTAAAGCTAAGTACTCTGTTGGGGATCCTTTTTTCTTGCTCTAACCGATGTCAGAAAAAGTTAACAACTGTCTTGCCTGTGGAAAGCAAATACCACACCGAGATTTTCATTCCTACTGCATCACTTGTTTAGGCCCAGACCACGACATCCCCCGCTGTCGCCTTTGTGCTTTGTTCAATGCCAGAACTATATGTTGTTGGGCCCTTGTTGTAACTAGATATTTTTGCTCTCAGTCCTCACTTCCAATATGGCTTCGGTAAGCCATCCAACAACTGATCTTCTGAAAAAATGTAAGGATAAAGACAGAGACAGACTGCACAAGTCCAAAACTGCCGACAATGCTTCTGTTAAGCTAGTAGTAAGTTCTCCGGTCCTCAGTGTGACGCTTTCGCAGCCCCTGATGCCAGCTTCTGTGGATTCGCAGGCCACTACAGAGACCCTTTTGGAGTCTGGTAAGCCGCAAGATTCTTCTTCGACTAAGGATCCTGTGGATGTCTCTACCTTGGATGGATCCGGAGCTGCTTAGCAGGCACTGGCTTCCGAGGAAGTACTTCGCACTACCAATACTTGACACAGAATAACTACTTCTTTCGCATCTACTGTTCTTTAGAAAACTACCGAGTTTCTAAGGCCCAGGGTACGAACCACATCCAAAAAATGATGACCCAAGCTCAGGACCCTGGTTCCTTGCCTCAGTCTCAAATACTTAAGCATTATAAGGTTTTCTGCCATTTTATCATGGGAAGCCAGGTTACCCCTTCCAAAAGAAAGACTCGTCCCCAGTAGTTTTATCTGTACAGGAGTCCGATGACTCTGATGCATCTGAATTTGAAGATATGCAACCCCTCTCTGCTTATGAAGGGAGCATTTTCCAGAGGGAATGTCAGGACTATCTAAAGTCAAAAAAGAGACTCAGGGAATTCTTAGATCTTTCACAGCACAGACCTCTGGCCATTCCTCCTGTCCTGGATGTTGTGGATGATGTTTTTTATGGAATCCAGTCTAATCCCTGACACCCTCCCTCCTGCTCCCAGGAAACCTGACCAGTACTATAGAGTCCCTGACTCTCGCAAATTTCTTTTCGAAAATCCTACTGCTGACCCTGAGGTCATCTCTCAAGGACATAAAGGAATCTACGCAACTTCAGCTAAGAATACTACCCCCTCAGATAGGATTCCAAAGCATTAGACAGATGGGGTAAAAAAGTATACACCACTGCTACTCTTGCTATTAGAGCATTAAATTGTCAGTTCCATATGCTGAAATGTCAGCAACATACCGTGGAACTCCTCAAACAAAAACTATCTTCTTTCCCTGTTTGTGCAAAAAATATTTACAAGAGTTAATGCATTCTGCAAGTCAAGTAACTAAACACACCTTACAATGTGGTTTTGACGCCCTAGAAGCATTTTGCAGGGCAGCAGTTACTGGTTCTGTGCTTAGAAGACACGCTTGGCTTAAGGAGCAGACCTTGCCAGACCATGTCAAATTGAAATTATTGGACGCACCCTTGCACAAAGACAACTTATTTGGCACCACGGCAGAAGAGGTCCTAAAAAAAAAGATGGAAGAAAAAGCTTAATCTATGCAAACAGTTGACTTACAGGTCTAGCCACCGATGTTCAGTAGGCATTGCCCCTCCAAGCACTGGTCCTTTCCTGCCCCCCAGGTCAGCTCAGCCCAGACAACAGCCCCAGGGAATACAGAGATCTAAGCAATGGAGTCCCTCCTCTTCAAAACCAGGGAGTGACTTTACACTTCCACCCCCTCCCTCACCCCACCTGCACTTGACCCTAGGAGGAAAACTCTCCCTCCACGCAAGCAATTGGGCCACCAATACCAATGACCGCTGGGTCCTTAACATAGTGTCCCAGGGATACAGATTTTTTTTCACTCTGCCAAACCCAAAAAGGTTCCCAGATCTTCCCCCAAACCAGTTGGTCGAGGCCAAAAAGTAAGCCTTTCCCTCCTCTCTATGAGGGCAATAGAGCATGTTCCTGCTGAACAGACAGACCAAGGTTTCTACTCCAGACTCTTCCTGGTACCCAGAAAAGAGGGCACATGGTGCCCCATCCTTGGCCTATCCATTCTAAGCACATTTCTGGTGATATGAAAATTCAAAATGCTCACCCTCCAGCAGCTTTTTCCTATGGTTTCCAAGGATGCTTGGTTAGCCACCCTAGACATAAAAAGAGGCCTACCTACACATCCCAATCAGGGAATCATGCAGGAAATGCCTATGTTTCAGAGCAGGATCACTGCACTTTCAGTTCTCTGCACTTCCCTTTGGCTTATCCATTGCTCCCAAAGTTTTCACAAAATGTCTGGCTCCCACCATTACTTTTTGCAGGCAAAGAAATATTCAAATTTCCCATACTTAGAACTGCCTGATTCAGGCAGACAGTCAGGAAAAGCTGCTAAAGCACCTTACCTTTGTAAAGGACCTACTGACCTCCCCTGGGGTATACTATCAACGAAAAGAAATCAAAACTAGTGCCCACACAAACAATTGTATTCCTGGGAGCAAGCCTGGACACAGCATTCCATATGGCATTCCTTACACCAGAAAAACAAACCTACCTGACAAGCTACTTCTCTCAGCTAGCCACCAGGACCCAGTTATCCACAGGGAAAATCCTGCAAGCTCTAGGGTTCATGGCTTCTTGCATTCTACTCATTCCATATGCCAGACTGCATATGAGGAAACTACAATGATGTCTAAAAAGCCGTGGGTGTTGGCACTCCCAAGACCTGGAAACTCTACCAATGATACCTTGCCTAAGGAAAGATTTTCTTTGGTGGGCAGCAGCATCCTACCACAACAGACTTCCCTTCTCACTACCCCACACCACCCAGACACTCACCACAGATGCATCAGACTATGCCTGGGGTGCACACCTGGATGGCAGGTGCATTCAGAGCCAATGTAGCCCAAATCAAATACATCTGCACATCAACCAAAAAGAGATGTTAGCTGTTCAGCATGCCCTGACAGCTTTCAGACCCTTACTCTCCCTGGGACCTCTGCTGATCAAAACAGAGAACACCACGGTGATGTGGTACATCAACAAGCAGGGAGGGACTCACTCTTATCCTCTGTGCAGGCTTGCCATGACCCTTTGGTACATGGCCACAGCCATGCAACACCTGTTAGCACAATTCCTGCCAGGCTGTCTAAACTCTCTGGCAGACAACCTAAGCAGAAACCTACTAGACCCGCATGAGTGGCAGCTAGAACAAAGAACCTTCACCCTTGTAACCCAGAAATGGGGCACCCCGAAGGTAGACCTCTTTGCCTCCCACTACAATCATCAGCTCAGCAAATTCTGCACCAGGGAACCTCACAGCAAGGCCTGGAAAGTGGATGTTCTATCCTTCCAGTGGGTAAACCTCATGGTCTATGTATTTCCCCCTCTACCACTCATTTCAAGGATACTGCTCAAAATAAGGGAGGACAATCCTGATTGCCCCAGACTAGCCACTGCAGCACTGGTACCCACTGTTGCGCAGCCTGTCACCACTGCCACCATAGCAACTACCTCAGATCCCAACACTCCTGACCCAGAGGAATGGAGAATTCTTGCATCCCCAATTGCAGACCCTCAATCTGGCACCCTGGATTATTCCTTGACCTCTCCTCAAGCTTTCCAGTCTAAGCAAACAAGTTCTAGATGTTATACATGAGGCCAGATGCCCCAGCACTAGAACGTCTTATGCTGAAAAGTGGAAAAAAGTTTGCATCTGGATCCAGGCTAAGGGAGCCAGAACGGCACAGCCCACCCTACCTCTCATCCTGGATTACCTGGCAGACCTACTACACATGGGTCTATCCTTCTCATAGGTTCATAGATTAGTACTAGGCTAACTGCCCTTGTGAGCCATTTTAAGCCTAGCCAGTTATCCCTTGTGAGACTCCAACCCTGCACCTTGTGTTTGTAAGGCAAACGCCTTAACCAATAGGCCACCCTCCCAACCCTCTCTTCTATTAAAATTCATGCCTCTGCCATCTCTCCTCATTTCAGCACAGAGCCACCTCTTTGCTCTCACCCTCTCATCAAACAGTTCCTAAGAGGGGATAACAACTTGAGGCCACCCAGAAGAGCCTCCTACCCCAGCTTGGGACCTAAACCTTGTGTTGGAAAAGCTCACCCTGTCCCCTTTGAAACTGCAGCTTCAGCAGAATTGAAATTTCTCTCTTGGAAGACAGCATTGCTTCTGGCCATCACTTCAGCTAGAAGAGTATCAGAGCTACAAGCACTTATATCTGTAGAGCCATTCATCATTTTCCATGCTGACAGGGTCTCCCTCAGGACTAACCCATCCTTCATGCCAAAAGTGGTGTCCAGTGTGGCTCTCAACCAATCCATTCATTTGCCCACCTTTTTCCCTAACCCAAAAAACAAGGGGGAAAGGATTCTGGACTGTCTAGATGTGCACAGACAGCTCATAGTCTACCTAGACAGGACTAAATCTTTTAGAAAAACTGGTCAGTTGCTAGTTAGCTTCACTGCGGGAGGAGAGGGCAAGGCCATGTCCAAACCAACAATTTCCAAATGGATAGCATATTGCATCCATTTCTGCTACAAACAGCATGGAAAACCACCCTCAAGGGGGTCAGGACTCGTTCCACTGGAGCAACCTTCACCTCTGCAGCTTTCCTCCAAGGGGTCCCCACCAGGGACATCCTGGAGACTGCAACATGGACTTCTGTTCATACCTTCACCAAGCATTACCACCTGCCTATCTTCTCCAAATTCAGGGCAGGCTTTGCCACTGCAGTCTTGCAGGGCATCCTAGCCAGCCCCCAGTCTTCTTGACTGCCTCCACCCATTTCTTCAGCTTTGGGAATCAACCCAAATGTGATTACTGCAACAGTGAAACATGAACATAGTACAATTGTGTACACTTACCATAAATGTAGATGTTCGATTGTATTCACTGTTGCAGTACTGGTGTCCCTCCCTCCATCCCCCTTGTCTCTCACTCCTTACAAGGAATTTTTGGTATTTACTTTCTACTGGTGGTGTTCTTCCACCATAACCTAGATCCTTAGTGGGGGCTCCTGACAGGGCAAGAAAAACTGATGTAATGGCATTGGCTGCTTGTTTTTATACCACTGATGACCTGACGTCAGTCCTGGAGCAACAGCAACTGATGCAGAAATACTAAGCCTCTGGTATTCGGGACGCCTCTGGGCTACCCTGGCAGGAATAACCCAAATGTGATGACTGCAGCAGTGAATACACTTGAACATCTACATTTATGGTAGGTGTACACAACTGTACTTTTCAAATCTAATTATGTTTTATTACTGTCTTCTAATATTTTATTTATTTGACATTTGTTGACCGGGAAAGTCCAACTGGGTCAGGAACCCATTTTCAGCAGAGGCCCAGGAAAAAAGCTGCCCAAAGTAAAAAAAATAAATAAATAAATAAATACAAATGACAAAAATACATATGGCAAAGAATAATAGTTACTTAATTTGCAAGTGGAGTGTAGCTTACCTGTTATAAGGCAAGTCTGTTGACATAACAGTTGGTAGACGTTTACAGCAGAAATCATAGCAAAACAGTAAATACAGTGATGTTAGCTAAATACATTGTTTGGTCGATTACAATGCATTTAAGAAGATTATTGATAAGCAATAGTGAGAATATGTATAGATTGTTATTCACATAGATTTTGATTATTAGATGGGCTGCAGGTATGCCATTAAAATAGGTTATATGAAATAGATTAGCTAATATATATCAGTAAGCACTAGCAGATAATATACAGGGAGAAATGAGTGCACTTAATATTAGAAGTAGGCTTCAATAGTTCTTGCACCTAGGTCCTTTAAAGGGAGTGGGGGTGGGAAGAAAGTGGTAGGGTAAAGTAGAAAGGAAAGGGTAAGGAGAGGCAGGGAGTGGGGGAGATGGAGTAGAAGAGTAGGAGGGGGAAGGTGGGGGTAGGGGTTACTAGGCTGTTTTGAAACAGAGGCAGGTGCTTGAAATATGGAGGTGATTTTTTTCAGGGTGAGTTTGAAATTCTTGTGGTTTATTGCTCTGATGTTTGGTGGTAAGGCATTCCAGAGTTTTGCTACAGTGTAGGAGTGTATATATTTAGTAGTTAATTACTGATTAAAGTAACTTGCTAAGCCTTTATTTCAAAATGAAGGGTAAAAATGAACACAATTGTTGCGAGTTTATCTGCATGTGCAGAGTTTATGAAAAGATGTATGTTTGGGGAAGCATTTGAAAGTTTAAAATGTTTCATGTTTTTTTTTCTTGATTAGATGGTTTTGAAGGGCTAATATTTAATGTTAGTGGTTAAATTCACTTGCGAATGCCGCAAGCATTTCTGTGCATGTAAGGTGAGCTAAACAAACTATTTTTGCACCTTTAATATTAATTTAGTTTTAAAAGAAGCTATATAGTGGTGCAAGCACTCTTGTGAGGCTTTAGAAGCTTTAAAAGGTTCTAATACGTTTGTTATTCTTACCACCTTCTTCCTTAAAGTGAAAGCTGACCTTGCAACTTGCCTTCTGAACCGGTATGATATATTAGAATGTTAGAGAGAGGGAAATGCAGTGTGCTTGAAGTATTAATGCTGATAAATTAACTTAAAAGCATTCATATCTAGGAATTAAAACACATTGTATTAAATCATACATACGGAATATGCATAATTCATATAATAAATTAAAGGTAAAAATGAGCTTTAAAATCAGTAATAACTGGTTTATAGTTTTGATTGCTTGTTATATATTAACAGCTTGATGACTTGTTATATAATAGATGGAACACACTGCAGCTTATAATAAGACTCTTCTGGTATGACACAAAAATGTATTCCTTGGTATTTGATTTAAAAATCACAGATTATATTTGATAGATTTTATTTATAAAATATTTGACGTTAGTTCAGATTCCCTCTGATAAAATGCATAAGTTAGATAGCGGACTGATTCCAAGAAATGAAAGTATATTTAAAAAAAAAAAAAAAAAAAAGGAACTAGAATAACTATTTCCTGATATACAAGGGATGATGGTATATATGTTTTTTTTCAAACAGCATAGTGTGTATGGATTATTACTGAAGTTCGGAGTTCATGTAAATGGTATAAGATAGTATAAGCAGGAATAGAAAGGTAAGGACAAACAGCCATGTAAATAGTATATACAATAATTTTATACACTGTAAATAAAATTGTATGCAACTTCTTAATCTTTATAATGTGAAAAATATCTGATAACCACCTTCTTGTAGTCTGAGGAGCAAGAAAAGACAAGAGAAAATAGGAACAGTGATAACTGTTATGGCTTATTTAAAGTGAAACAGGGCCCAAGTAGCCTTCTCTTTATTTCTTAACATACAGAAGGGCTTTCTTAAAATGATTCTTAAGTTAGGAAACATGCATGCATGAAGCAGATACATGAGGTAATGTAGTTAGTCTAATAGGGAGGTTGATATGTAGTTTGCTTGATTTTATCAACCAACTAGGAATTTGTTATTCCATGGTAGAATGTTTTAAGGTTATAATGTTAGATAATATTCTAATTGTTTTAAAAGTTTAGTCTATAGCTGAATGTTCTTAATCATTATCCCTGAAGTATATAATAGTTCTTTACATAAATGTATTTTTGGTAATATATTCTGTTATCAGTGTCAGATTTTGAATGTTTATCTATTAAAATTAATGGATTAAATGAGCCAGAAATACCTGAAGTTACATAAAGCTCAAATAGTATGTTTAAAAGAAACACATTTACTCAATAAGGATGTTAACAAATTATGATTAAAGAATTATTTAATTCTGGCAGGCTCTGGTCTTAGATCTAAAAGAGGCACACTCCTTATGAGAATAATTCCCCTGATATGCCTATTGTAATGGATACTTAAGTCGATAAAAACGGTATGTTAAGCATTGTTGTAATTGAATGAAATAGAAAAATATATACCTTGGTAAACCGTTATTGGATTTCTGGGGATGAAACTAAAGACGCAAAAGTAGTTAGACTCTATAGCTTATTATTATTATATGAAAAGTAATGTCATAATGGCTGATGACACTTCTAATAAGAAACGTAGAATCACTTCAACAGTTAAACGCTTAAAATTTTGTAAATCTTATGAACATAAAGGATGTACATAAACTAAAAAGTAAATTCACTTCAATACACCCATTATTTTTATAGATGTGGAACTCGGACAAATACTGATAAGGTTTTTGTTACAGGCAATTTGATTTCAAATAAGAACAAGTTTCCATAGTGTCATGTCCATTATAAGATCACAGTGCTTTTGTATATAATGTTTTTGTATTCAACATTATTTTAAAAAATATCTTAATACGTCATAAAAGACTACCAGCATGCATTGTTAAAATAAAAGGATTTGAGGAGTGGTGTGTAAATGAGATGAAGAACTTTATAGAAATAAATACAAACAGCAAAGTAAATGATATCCTTTGGGACTCACTAAAGGCTTACTTAAATTGCAGAATTACATGTTGGTTTACAGGTAAAAGAGAAGAATGGGATAAAGAATGAAATACATTACAGAGTAAAATAAAACCAAATGACGCTATTGGTCATAGCTAAAAGTTTGAATATAAAATACGTTTAAATTCTAAATCATAATGTCAGTAAACCTGGAAAAACTAAAACTTCAGATGTATTCAGTGAACCTATCTAGCTTACATAAACTTGCTATTAGAACTAAGAAAATTAATAGACTAAATCACATAAAAGAAATTACAATACAAATAAAAAGAAACCAATTAAGGGTATTCTTGAGTGTTTTAAAATATTCTATGAAAATATAACTAAAAATTCAAATAGCTTGGTCAATGATGAGATGGTAGAAATATTTTTAAAGGAAAATTAATAAATAAATGAACAATTAAGTAAACTTGATAGACCCTATACTTGAAAAGAAATAAAAGATCAAATTAAAAAGTTAAAAAATAAACCAGCTTCTGGTTTAGATTGTCTTATACCTGAACTATATAAACTATTGTTAGATAATGCAGTCTTTATACTAGAAAAAGCTTTCAGGGAAAAATCTACTCCGGAGGATACTCAGTCATGGAAATATTCCCTCATCTCATCTGTTGTAAAGCAAGACAGAGCCAACAAAGTGTTTTTATAGACCCATTTCACTCCTAAATGTTGAATAAATAATGTTCATGTCTGTTTTAGTAAACAAAATTAATCTTCTAATAAAATTAACGATCAAACAGGATTTATTTTGAATAGACAGGTACAAGATAATATAATGATACATACTAAGACTATTCAAAAAAGACTTTCTATCATTTAGCCTTGATTTAGACAAAGATTTTGACTCCGTCAATTGGCCTTATTTATTTAAAGCACTTAAAGAATATAACTTCTCAGGTGAGTTAATAGAATTAATTTCAAAGTTCTACATTAATTCCTCTGCTTATGTCAAAATAGGATCCTTCCATTCTAATTCCTTTAAATTACAAAAAGGTAGTAAACAATGTTGTGCTCTATCTCCACTACATTTTGCACTAGTAATAGAACCTTTTGCTAATTTTATTAGGTCAAACAAAAATATTTACAGTATAAAAATAGAAGGTGATTTGGGACTAAAGATTCAACTCTTTGCAGGTGACATTCTGCTCACAATAAGAACTGAAACATCATTTGAACAAATAATTTAGTTGTATGAGATAATTTGAAACTATTTCAAACTTTAAATTTAATCATAATAAAATGAGTACATTATTAATGAATAGGAAATTTTACAAAATCGAAGTATTCTGATGTCATTTGGAATAACTCCGATATTTTGGTATCATCACTGCATCTGATATTAAGGAAATGACACAAATGAATTTTCAATAGGTTACTGATAAAATTATAAGTCTTGTAACAAGTTGAAAGAAAATTTTCTGCTCTATGGAAGAACATTTAATGATAATTAAGATGGTAATTATCCCTGAAACATTCGTAATACCATCATTGACGTTGTCTCCACCAAAAACTTAATGAAAGCTATAACAACCGTCTACTTATGTTTCTTTGACATCCCAAAAAAAACAAGAATTTCTTTTCATTGGCACATAAAAGGTTAGGGTAATGGTGGATTAGGATTCCATGATATATAGTTGTGTGCTGCTTCAACTACTGTAAGAAATCATTGTTTTGTGGTTAAATTCATCATATGAATCAAAATGGAAACTAATACATCAGGTAATAGTATCGAGTAACAAACATATTACTACGTGTCAGAAGCAAATAATTCCTAAAGTTTTGTATGGCTATTAAAAGATTATTGTTCAATGGAAAAATGTATTGTAATTAAATTCCCTGTATACATTTTCTCTCTTCCTATCTGAAGTTCATCTATTCTAATTATTGCATTAAAGATCTCATCTGTTTAATTTTTTCAATAAAATTTACAAATGAATGATTAGAAACTCAGTTTCACTAAAATGTAGAACAAAATTGAATTTATTGGCATCAATTTTTAAATGGAACCGAAACATACTCTTGAAAACTTGGTCTAGATAAATCACAATTCTATTAATTGGTTACTACTACAAATATATGTAGGGATTTTGTAAACTCAAAAATAAATATTTAACTTAGATAAATCTTTCCTCCAAATATTGCAATTCTTAATTAATATTAATAATAAAGCAATGGAAAAGAAGTCTTATCACAGATTTATAGAATTCTTAGATTAGACTTCTTATACTTTTTGGAATTATTCCACAAAAATTAATAATGGAAATTTTACTGATGAAGATAAATGGTATTGAATTCAGTAGAAAAAACTACATACTCTTTAATGGAAACAATTCACCTGGAAATTCTTGCAGTGAGAATTGGTTACACCTAACATGGTTACAATTCTGAATAAATCAAGCAGAATCAAATGCTGGAGATGTAATTCTGAGATAACAACTGATTGGATACATATGGTATGTGAATGTGAGGCTTTCCGTTTTTGGAAAGACGTTAATTTTATTCAAGCATTGTGATCGGACAGATGTAATATTTCCAAATCATTGGTTTTATTTAATGCTCCGATCCCTAAAATAATTCCAAGGACTCAAGTGCCTCTGGTCTGTTCTGGCAATAGCTAGGAAAATAACCAAGAATTGGAAGGGTAAAACTACTCCCTCTTGTACTGAATTTCTTAGTATGGAAAATAAGTGTATGCAGTAGTTAGCTACATATGATTAGGATGACAACTTTAAATATATTGCTAATTCATATTACATTGATATGTTAGCTGTGAATGTATGTAAATAGTTGTTTGTTTTATTTTACTGTGTTCTTTGTTATTAAAGTAAAGTTTTAAATAAAAAGAAAATGCATGCAAATCATGTTATTCTAGCAACTTTCTAAGTGTATAAAGCAGTATTTAAAATCAGTTCCTATTTTTGGCCCTTTGTCTCTCCATTATTTTAGGCTTTGTCCAGATTTCTTGCTCCAAGAGGTTGAGAGGTATGGGAACTGGCTACTGCAGAAACCCAAATTCTTTTATTTTTTATTGCTCTTCACTTTAAGAGCTGTAAGGGTGGGGTGCTGTAACACAGGTTAGCACTGGGCACTGGATAAACCAGATATGGCTTTGCAAGTGGGTTTGACCCAAAGTACAGGGTTTAATTCTGACATCTGCTTATTAGCCAGGCTTAAAATGGCACTTAAAGGCAATTAGCTTAGTATTCACCTGTGAACAATAGAAACAGCTCAAATTCTACAAGAGAGCTTTGATTTAGGCAAAAAAGTAAAGTGCAGTCCTTTGCGCTGCTTGAGTGCATGGTTTATCCTTCAAAAGCATGGGCAGCCATAAAAAAGTCCCACTTGAGACATATAAAAAGCTGGTATCCCTATTTTCTTGTAATGAGTCTTGCCCTGCTGTCTGAATGTGTTGTGTTTAAATAGTTGTTGACTTTGTACATCCATTTTAGCAGTGCAGAGATGCGGTATTCTAGTTTAATGGATTCATTTTCCTCTAATTGACATTTATTCACATGATGGCCGCATTTAAACATCTAAAAGACAGTGTATGAGCAGTCAGTCTTTGTTGACATAGCAGCAACTTATGACAATATCACATGATATCTTGCATGATCTCTAGCCATGAGGGATACTTACAAACCTGTGCATTATTCTCCACCTCTTAAGTCAAATATGCTTTATACACAGAATGCGTATAGAAATCAACTGTTTACCATGAAAATTATGAGTGAAGGTTCGGCAACTACGGGATGTCGAATTCTGGTTGGCTGAATCCTGTGTTGTCAAACCTAAGAGTGCAGGTTCCCAGTCAGTGAATGCACTGTGCATTCACACATATGTGGTTGATGTGATAAGAAGAGATTGCAATACAGTGTGGATCTGGAACATTATCCTTTTCCCCATAGTAGTGCAATCTCAGAGTTGGAATGTATACTGTGCAGAGTGCGTGTGTTGGGGGGGGTGCAGGTGGGCTTGCCTACCTGCAAAAACATAAAGTTAAGTGTTGTGTAGTACGTTCATACTGCTGACAACCTTAGGTGAAAAAGGAGTGTCCCTGTTTTCAAAAGAAGCCCTAAGTGATTTAGTTCTTTTATATATGAAAACAGGTACATCACCCAATTTATTGGCAATCTCCTGACTGTTTGTCAGAATGTCCCAGTTATCAAGTAAAACGTTCTTAAATTCATCAGAGTCCCTGCAGATAGGGACAGGAAAAGCCACAGTCCAGTCACGTATACCTGACTATGAAGACATCGACGATATGGAGGAAGGTGTGCCTAAAGAAGGAACTGCTATAGGACAAGAGGAGAGACGTGGTTCTGCCGATGAAGAAGAAGAGGCTCTTACTTGGTGAGGAGCTGCCAAAGGACCAAAAGTGGGATGTGGTCCTGCATCTAAAAAATCATTGGTTATTATCTGATGTAGAACATCTGTGGATACAGAAGCGGGGCCAAATTCTGTATGTGAAACTGAAGACGAATTGGTGCTAACAAATGTAGAAGTGTATCCATTTACAGCCAAAACTGTTGTCGATTTTTTAAGGAGGAAACCTTTTTTAATGATGGGAAGGAATATTAAAGGTCTAGCCTCAGCAACTTCTTTAAGAAGTTCATCCAGGAGATGAGAAGGATAATTTCTTTCCAGTAATAAAAACTTATGAATATTACATTCTTCAATGTAACCATCATCACTAACTAAGCGTGAAATACAGATGAACAGACTCCTTGCCATTTTGCGTTATATAAAACACTGATGCATGCTTGTAAAATCAAAATAATTGTTTCTAAACATATTTTTTCTGTACAGAGTAGACTCCCATGACAAATTAACAGTGTCCAAAGAAATGTGTGTCTAAAAATGTCACATGCTTGCCACAAGAAAAA
>NC_056747.1:373106202-373198705 GCF_019279795.1 Protopterus annectens | reverse complement strand
TTCTTAGCTGGCTTCAAAGGCATAGCTTCTAAACAAGACTAGGTCACTGAGTCATCATCAACCAGCATGCTCTGCTCACCTGGAATTGGAAACAATGAGGAACCTCTTTCTGTGGCCAAATTCCAGAAAACACAGCATCACTCTCTTTCTAAATAAATGGACAACAGCATATTCTGTTGACCGTCTAGATACTATGCAATGGTATTGACTGTAAGACGAAAATAAGAGGGGCTTCAGAAGCAGAATCTCCTCAAAAAACTTCAGCACTAGAAGGAATGTGAAGATCTTCATTACCGCAAAGTTATGCATGCTCAGACACAGGTGATATTTGCTGCACAGCAACTGTTGAGTAGGCATTCATTATATTGCTGTCAGCAGCTGTTATGTAACACAGACTCATTATCATCTGTTAGGAGAAGACCTGAGTAATTCAGAAAAAACAGTATAACATATATATATATTACTGACACCTTTGTCCCACCTAAATTCTACACAGGACTGACAAAGCAAGGAATATTGCCCAAAATATATTGTACCTCAATGCTGGAAGTAGTCTGTAAGTAATAACCTTTATCTCACTCAGGCAACTAGTGAGTAGAATCAGAATGAGAATTACATGCAGAAATGTCAAACTTATCTGGTTCATCCCTCAGCTAATTTCCTATACACAAGGTAAAACCTGGATGTAGTCCTCTGAAGTGGGCCTTAAACAGACTAATGACTGGTGCCAAAAGCATGACCTCATACTGAATGGCAAGAAATGCACCATTATCCCCTTTGAGGAAAATAACACCCCCACTAATTATCATATAAATAACATGCTACGCACACAATCAGTCTTGAGGGAGTTGGGTACCCAGGTTGATAACAAACTGACTTTTGACCAGCACGTTGCCTCCGTTGTACAGAAGGCTTTCTACATGGTCCACCTCATAAGTAAGGGTATTTCATCCAGGAACAAGGAGGTCATAACATCCCTGTACTCCTCCCTTATCAGACCCATTATCGAATACAGTCCCCCCCTTCGGCATGTACCTTGCCAAGCACATACAGTAGCTGGAGAGACCACAGAGGTTCCTGACCAGGAAAATCAAGGGTCTCTAACTCTTGTCATATACAGATTGAATAACGGGCCAAGGCTTTTAGTCTGTCTTTTACAGATTGCTCAGAGGTGACTTGTGTCTGGCATACAAGGCTGTTTTATACCCACCCTTGATGGAGTTGCTGCATATCCATAAATCAAACTCCACTCGAGCAACCCACACACAAGGCCTCAACCTTGTCTGTGACATTAATAGAACGTGTGGGTGTGATAGATTTGTGTGCCAAAGACTTTCCTCATCTGTGGAACAGACTCTCTCTTCATATCAAGCAGAGAACCTCACTAGCCCTCTGCAAGAGGAACCTGGATGGGAAACAGAAAATGCACCCCTGGGATCCCACCTGTGTCCCTGCTGGACAGGGGAAACTGGTGCTGACTTTTAGGGAACATGGGCAAAATTCTTGTCTAGGCTTATAAAGCCCTCTGGGCCAATAACCTAGTATCATCATCCTATGCACCTATGAACCTATTGTAGCTGTCATAAAATCACAAGAATATTTTCAAAATGGATAAATACATCAATAATTGTCATATATCTACATATGCTAAAAACTCTAATGCTATAAAGTGCAATCATCTTATAATTAAATTATATATATTAATTAGTTTAAATATTATTATGACAACTCAAAGTATATAAATCATGAACTCTATGTATTGTCCATTCTATAAAAGTGGATCAGTGCCACGTTTCAATAATCAAGTATCTGTTGTTAATTGTTATAATTCTGAATTCAAATACTAGACTGCTACAAAATACTAACTCCATTATTTACTAAGTTACAACATAACTGTCTAATACAAATAACACCTAAATAAAACTATGTTTAATATAATTACCTTCCTTTACTATTGATATTTAACTTAAACAATTCTATTTTAAGTAAACGTTACTAGCAATAATCAACAGTTTCAATAAAATAATAAAGAATTAATCAGTGTATTTCCTTGCACGTATTAAAAAAATGAATGTACCTCTCAACTAACTTCTGTATTTAAAATGAATGCCTGAAAATCATTATTACAACCTTTAAATACTTTGTTTATCCTTCAATTTACATTCATACATAATTTTAAAAATCTAATTTATAAATAGTATAAATAATAAAGCATGAAATCCATTCATAGCAGCTACAGTTTGCTTACATTCCTTGCTACAAATCCAAAAGATTCATGTTTGACTCATTTTAACATTCTAAAGTAAGCATTTCTATTCTGGGTAAGGTCAGCGCTCATCCCAGTTTACAACCAAAGGAAGACGTTTATGCAAATGTTCTTTCCAAAATTTCCTTTCAAAACTGTTTGCAATCAAATTAAAAGGTAAAAACGGGATTCCTGATCCTTGCAATGAGAAATAAAGCTGTAACAGTAGAACCGCATATTTGGGAACACTTGTCAACCACTACCGACTTTGTTCAACACAAACTGTCAACTGCAAGTAAAATAAATTGCCTTGTATAAAAGTAACATACATAACCATAATATGACATATAAATGCAAGTCAAGCATATCATTTAATCAAAATAAACAGCAGTAATTAAATCCGCAAATGTGGATACATTTACACTGAACCACCCTTAAATCACATTTGAGAAAAACAAGATTTAGTGTTTCATGAAAAAAGGACAAAAAGCACCAAGGTTCACTGAAATTGCTACATCCAGTTAATACAGCATCTTACATATAGAGACAGTTGTAAAATACCAGAATTTGCAGGCAGAAACAAGAGCAATGTGGAAGAAAAATACCCAGGCAGTTCCAATAGTAGTAGGAGCAACAGATCTAATTAAAGGAATTTACAGTTGCACTTAGACATGCTTTCTGTCATGTAACACCATGTGAATTACAGGAGGATGCAATTCTTGGCAATCTCCAGATTACCTTTCTAAAATACAGATTAAGAATCACTTACAGTAGGATACAGTTGTTAAACCTTCGTCTGCTAATCTTTACTTGTAAAGCATTATCACTTTTCTTACTCTGAGCTGTATAACAAAAAAAAAAGGGGGCGGGACTTAAACTAACAGCTTTATATAACCAGCCAAGTCCGAGAAAATTAACACTTCCGGTTAAGGGTCTTACATAACGAAAGGGAAAACTTGTTTCCGAAGTAGCTGTTTGAGCAAGGCAAAATAATAGAAAAAATAAAGGGCATTGTTCTTGTTGCTACTGTTTGTTATTTGAGATGTTTCTTTATGCAGCACTCACTCACTAAGCTGTACTTGCAAAGTATGTCAGGAACATTAGCATTTAACATACTGCAGTAGTTTATGCAGCAGAAAACTGCTGCACCTGTGCACAGTAGAACAAGTTACCATCCAAGACAACTAGCCATATCTGTACGTGCCTCTCGACCGTCCACGGGTTTGCCTCATAGTTATGGTCCTTTCCCCATAAAATATGTGGTTTTTCTGTCAAATTACTGAGGACTGAAGTTACTAAATAAGCCAGCCTTAGTCATACATTACAAATCACGTAAACCACAATATGCCCCATGAGTACATACGATTGACTTAGGCGGCAGAAACATGTGCTGTACAGGTAATGGAAATTCCACAAAACAATACTACAAATGTCTAGACAAGCACTAAACTTTAGGATAAGCCTTTTGGTGTGTACCTCCAGGTAGAGTGAAATAAATAGTCCTTTACTATGTGTTAGTGACTCATTTACTCCCCGGACACTGAAGTATATGCAAGGAACCAGCACGGAAGCAAGTTCTCCCTTCAAAAAAAAGTCCTTCCTCAAAAATATTCTACTTCATACTACTTCTACATAACAAATATTAATGCTATAAGTGCTACTAATACAGTTATCGGATCTGGACTTTTTTTGAGTGTGTGGCTGATGGAAAAGCAGAAACTACAAGGAAATGCTTTAGAATTTAGTTATTATGGGTGCAATTCAGTTCTTAACTTGTCCTGTATCTAAGAGGAAAATCTCACTCACAGTGCAGCTGAATGGTACTTGATTTTCAGTTTCTCGCTGCTGCTCAGATACAGGATGACTTATCGTTGGTCTTCTGAACAGTACACAGAAAATGTTCTGCTACAGTCGATAGAAGGGATCCAATAGTAATATAGCAGATCTCAGAAAAAAAAGGAATTGGTACTGGAGGACCCTCTATTGTGGCAGAACAAAGAAAAGTTAGGTCTTGGGGGTGGAGGTGTTAAGCAAGTGGCAGCTTGGATTGCAAGAATCCGATTGGCTGCCACCACTTGTTTCTTGTAACACATACTGAATTGTCTTGCTGTGATCACATACAGATACACAGTGCATTGCAAGCCGATTTTCCCGTAAATCTTAAATATGAACTTTATGTTCCTCCACAGTGAAAACTAAGTTGAGAAGGTACCTGACAATGTCCAGGTACTTTTTCAACTTAATTTTTAACAGTGGAGCTAAATATTTACTGGAAAGTTACCAGTGCTTGTGGAAGGCACTCTGGTGGAACAGCATACCATTTCTAATGTCTCAGAGAGCACTCCGAGGTAAGCACTAAGGCACTCTGAGAAGGTACTCGGGTTAATGAGTTAAAGCAGGCTTTGTGCGACAAGAATGGAGGACTGCTATGGTCATCAACCTTCATAAAGGAGGACCTGCAACAGATCGTGGTAATTGCAGATTAATTAGTCTGACTGGTCTTATTTGCAAAGCCAAGGGAAAAATGATCAAGGAAAATGGGACTTATCAACAAGGACGTATACGACCTCTGGACACTGGAACCATCCCAGGTTGGAGTTGTCAAAGGAAGATCAATCAGGCTTACTAAACTTGTTGGATCTCTTTGAAAAGGTCACTAATGCGGTGAATGAGGGGAAAGTGGTACATATACTGCCTACCTAGGTCTGGCTAAAGCATTTGATAATGATGCCCCACCTGGCTATTGTCAAAAAACTTATGGAACTAGACATAAACCCCTTTATAGCCAGCTAGACAGCTGACTTATGGATAGGACTTAGGAGGTTAGGATCAGTGAGGCCAGCTCTACAAAGAGGCCAGTCACCAGTGGAATCCCTCAAGGGTCTGTGCCAGGAGCGCTCCTCTTTGGCATCTACCTCTCAGTGGTCAAAGCTAATGTCAAAGGCCTCTGGCTAACCAAGTTTGCAGATGATTGCAAACTGGGAGTAGTCATTGAATTCTGCCCCCCCCAAGAGGAGAAACACCCTTCAGGAAGGTCCAACACTGACAAGACACTTGGTACCAGCTTCCTTCTGAGACGTTGGTCACCTTGGATAAGTATGTCATCCATAAAATACCCCTAAACGTTGATTCACTAGTCAGGGATATGGGAACTTGTGTAGATAGTAACCTAAGCTTTGACCAACATATGTTCAAGGTAGTAAAAAAATCCTATGTTGCTCAACTTATATGTAAGGCCATGGCATCTAAGACCAGAAAGGTTATCATAACTATTACAGAGTATAATGCCCCCTTCAATATGTACCTGACCAGACACATGCAGCAACTAGTACGTCCACAAGGGTTCCTTGCAAAAAGAATACAGGGAGTAAATATAATGCACTATGCTGATTGCAGCAAAGCCCTGTCTCTGTACAATGCATCATATAGACTTCTGAGAGGTGATCTTTGACTCATGTAAAAGACATCCCAGGACCCTGTTTTGATGAACCTTTTGTACATCTGCAAAACAAACGGCATCAAAACTTCTAGATCAAAATAAATGTTTTGCTTTCATCTTAAATAAGACTTGTTAGAGAGACCTATTTCTCAGAGAATTCACATTTTGTGGAACAGGCTCCACATCCATGTTAAACAGAGTTCCTCCCTAATCCTGTTTAAGAATAACTTGGACCAATAGATAGGTAATCAGAAACTCACCCCTTGTCTGGTGTCTATATCTCTGTCAAATCTGTAGGTCACATTTGGGTTGCATGGCCAGGCTTATAATGGCCCTTGTGGTTGTTAGCCTAGTGTACATCTATGAACATATTAGTAGTGTCAGGGTTGCTTCATTTTAAGCAAATGATGTAAGAGTCTCTCCTTGCAGTGACCTCTGATTAGGAATGTACATTCCATTTATCCAAAACTGGAATTTCGCATGGGTGATTCTAGTCAGAACATTCATATCTGCTCCTTTTTTCTTGAGTTTGTACATAACGATCAGTCTGGATATTCAGTAATAGGTCCCTTCCATTCTTTCTAGCTCTGATTCCAGGATGGATGTGATAAGAGCACATTAATGGTTGCAAATAGCTTAATATGTTTTGATTATAATACTTCTGAATCAGCGTAAAACCTTTTCCTCCATGTCTTTGTTCTCTCTCTCCTATTTTGTCTGGGATGATATTCAAACTTTTAATTTAGAAAAATTTCCTAAAATTTCTTAATCGTTTGCAGTCTTAGCAGTGTAACAGGTAGCACACTTGTCTTTGGTGTAGAAGGGTGTAGGTTCTATTCCCATACCTGGTAGATGTGTGACTGTTGCTGTAGTACAGCATAAAGGGGGGATGCTGCACTACCCAGTATGTTATCCTTCCTGTCTGCTGGAGTTGGTGGTAGCTCAGGTGGCTATAAAAGATCCCATATCACTTATTCAGAAGAGTATGGTAATTTCCATAATGCCCTGGCCAAATTTACCATAGTATTATCAATACCACCACTAGTCTCCCCTGAACAGAGGTTACTATCCTAGTGGGAATAACCTGGTTAATAATGGATAAAAAAAGTACTTTTTTGTCAAGAGAGAGATCTTGAAAATTCCCTGATTATATGCTTCTATAGCCCTGTTTATTGTTGCACAGTCATAGCAAGTATTAATAGTTTTGTTCCCTTACAAGAGTCAAACACTTCAAATTACCTCAACAGATTTTAATTTAATGTCACACTGATTGCCTCAAAGTGTCAGCATCATTAGAAGTGACAAGTGACTACTTTTTTTGCAGTTTTCCTTTGGGAGGGCAGAAGAAATCTAAAGGAGAGCTGCACAGTAAAGAAAGTAAAGTCAATGAATTATTACTTCCACGTTGAAAATGTAGTGAATGACATGAGAGGGTCAGGGTCAGTGCCAAGAGAGAAAACTGAGTCTCAAGAAAAAGCAGAAGGAATGTTAGGAAAATACCTGTTGTATACTTTTAAGTATATTCACAAAAACTCTATCAGCTAGTGATGAATTTGTATGTGCAAAGATGTGCTGGCAAAAGCAGACTGAGAAGAGAAGATTGCCCTTAAGTATTACCTAGAGCAAGATAGCCCTCCTTAACGTAAGAGCAGTATTATCTGGCTGTGTAATATATTTCTTTCCTGACTGTACTAGAGCTCTGGCAAAAAAATGCTTTCCTGACTGTACTGCAGCAGCTCTAGCAAAAAAAAAAAAAAAAAAAAATGAAATGTAACATTTTTGTAATTTGCAATTTTGTTCCTCTGCATAGTTAGAAAGGTCTTTGTTATAGTCAGCTTTCATCTGCCCTTGTATCACAGATACTGTTTACAATAATGAAGCCATTTAGCTCTGCATAGCCTAATTCTTTTGTTCCAGGTTGGCTTGCATTTTATACCAAATATCCCTTAACTCGCTATCATCCTTTATTGTGGAGGTGGAGTGACTGACATTCTTTACTACTTGGAAGGTGGATTAATCATTCACTTTGCCTTGAAAAATATTCCTTAACTGCCTTCCTTAAATTTCATGTAAGTTTTGTTTGCTCACTCATTTCTAATTCAGCTCAGGAAATAATGCTGTTTGCCTTGAGCTAGCCAAGTATCACATCTGCTTAGTGAGAAATTTTATCTGCATTGCCCCTTCAATTTCAAATAAATTCCAAATTTGCTTTTAAGCTTTCCAAGCAGACTGTACATCAGCAACATCAATTTCTTTAAGCACAGCAGCGTTCCCTTTGTGTAACCTTTCTGCCAGTGTTTTAGCATTCTGACTTCAGTAGCATAATGTTATGTAAAATGATCCATATGAGAAGTGTATTGGTGCAGTTTCCGTAACCATTGTTAATTAACCCCCAAGCCTCAAATAAATACATGCATACATAAAGGATTGACTTGTAGATAAAGGTATACTCCAGAAATTTTGATTGAGCCAGTCCTGATACTCCTAAAATGTTTTTTGTGTGTTCATTTCCAGAAGAAAAAAACAATTTTCAGCCATTTAAGATCATTGTCATTTGAGTGGTAATAATTTCTCAGTACTGGCACTTGAATTTGTTTTAAGAAGGCATGTAAAACATGTTCTGCTATAATATATTCCTGAAGTTAGACTACAGAATGTGCAGATGTGGTGGGGTTTCTCATAAAATACAAAAACAATTTCATTCGAAGGTGTTTGAGCCATTTCACAGAATGGTTACCTTCCAGATCTGTTATGAAGAGCAGGTACTTAAACAAGGATGTACTTTTTATTTTAAGACAACTTAAGAAGACAGTTGTGCTGGTAATTTTTATTCTGTGCCAAGTGTTAATTTTCTTGTAGCTAGTCTCTCTTGCCAGGATGCTTTTGTTTAACAAACACCAGTATTTATCACAATTTCTCCCTGCTAAAGCTGCCACTTTCCTGCGTATTGATGGTGCTGTACATTATGTTAAGTAAAAATGTCTGTTCTTAGTACAGTACTTTATATAGTATACATTGTCTGCATTAGTCGAATCATGCTATCCTCAGAGGAACTTTCCAGTGTCCTCAGTGAAAATTTCCCAGTGAATAAATGTTTTTTTTTCTTTACAGTAAGTTTTTTGCTTTGAAGGTGGAGGTTCTTGAGTCACAAGCAAAGACTGTTATCATTTTAGTGAGGAGATAAAATGTTTTCTCTACATACAGATCCTTAGCAGAATACAATAAGTATAACTAATATTGGTAGTTCTTTAATTGCCGAACGTAACATTAATTTTTATCAGAATGATTGCTTTTTCCAGAAAAAAAAATATTTAGGTTTGGTTTGAACAAAGTTCAGAGCCCATACTAAGGTGTTTATTTTAAATTTACTAGCTATGCAGCAGACCCTTTTTTAGTTAATATAGGGTTTGTATCTAGTCCTGTATTAAACCTAATAATCAGTATAGCAACTATAAGCAATTTTTGCAGCGTGCTCAAGATTTTTTAGCACATTAACATAGCTATATAATTTTCTACAATTTCCCATAACGTATCTGATTTTACTAGTACAGATCATGAAATGGTATCAGGAATCAACTTGTCTGACCTGTAGCTAGAAGTGGTGTAGCCCAGAGAGCAGCACTTGTATGTTACAGGCTGCCCCTTCATCACTCATTTTGCTCATGAGAAACATATGGCAACCACATCCTCTTTTAAAGTGCTCCTTTTAGCTTCAGGTCAAAATTTGTTTTTTGTTTTTTTTTTTTTTACTTAAATGTGCCTCTTGCTGTTTTAAATGGGTAAAATCTTGTGATATAAGTGGGAATGTATGTTTATGATAAACTTTGAGATTTGTCATCATATAGAACAAACAAATATATATAGGTTGTTTATATATAGAGACTGTCCTGACAAGTTGTTCTGATCACTATTCAGGTCCCCAAACATTTTGGCCACGATATATTTTTTTCTATATTATTATTTTACAATATTATTTTTTATATAATATTATTTTTACAATATTATTTTGATGATATTTAACATTGTTAATGTATTCTATATGTTTATTATGTTCAAGTTTTTTTATTATTATGTGGGGAAGGTGATGTTTTGTTCCAATGCATTTGTTTATTATATAAGATTATGTACCCCTTTAAACATGGAGTATATAAGGTTGGTCCACCAGGGGTCGGTTTTCCTTACTTTTACAGAACTGCATTGATAAAGGCCATGATATGGCCGAAACCGGTATGCTTGTTTATTAAGATTCCTTTTATTTATGGAATCTTGGTGTCAATAAAGTTGGTTCGACTGAACCATACGTGCTGGCTCATTGTTTTTTGAATGTTCATGTATTTTTGGAGCCGTGCACGTTGTCCGGCGTGCGCGTACTTTGGTGTGGAGTTGTTTAAATGGGTAAAATGCCTCCAAATGTGGAATGTAAGGCTAAAGTTTTGAATGGGCCCAAAGTTGTCAGTCAGTTTTCTTCTGGACCCCAACCCTGATGACGTAATATTTTCATAATAGGTATGTGCGCTCTTTCTGTTCTTAAATATGAGCACCGTGATTCTCATGGGTCTATGTTTAACTGTTGAATGACATTTACATCGAATGGCTAAACATCGAACCCTATCCATCCAAAGTTTATTCAGCGTACTGGAAAATAACTAGTTGGCCAACACTTCTCAGTTTGCCCTTTTCATCACTGTAGTGCAGTCTCGGAGATGGTATATATATATATATATATATATATATATATATATATATATATATATATATATATAGATAAAACCCCCACCTGGGTAGGTTTTAAATACTGCAGTGTGTTTGGCAGGGAAGTGTTGGCTAACTAGGTTACATTCACTGTTGAAAAAAATGAATGTTTGCTGAATGAACATTCAATAGATACGGTTCAATATTTAGCTGGTCGATGCAAATGTCATTCGACAGTTAAACATAGACCTGATTATCACTGTTCATAGCCGTGTCCTTTGGGGTATGCTTGTGCATAACTCTTCATGTCAAGTATGACTTTAGTGGTCATGGTAAAAGGACTGGGTCAGAGCTGACAAAACTAAGAACATCCTATTGCTTGCTTAATTCCAGTACCATTTTCTGTTTATTATTTTTTTCGTCTCATTTCTTAGTCCATGTCACAGATCCTTGATAAAAATGCAAGTGTGTCCATGTATCATACTGGTTGCTGCTGTCTGTTTTCTGTGTTGCCACTTACATTCTTTTGAGTAGTAGTAAACATTCTCCCCTCCCCACCCTCTGGTTTGCCAGCCATGTGGTCTACTTGCCCTGTATTGAACTGATTCTCTGGGGGTGAATGACAGTGACTACAAGCCTTCATTGTGTAAGGGATGCAGAATTGCCCCCCCCCACCATGTCATAACATAAGTCTAAGTTTAAGTGATTTCACAATCAGTAGCGCCATCATAGCACAAGTAGGGTAGCAGTTGTGAATGATAATGAAACGTACCTCTTAATGCTAGGCTTATTTTTATCACTGGTTAATAAGGATGTATTTTGAGAAAGAAACAGTCTTAATTTAAAGAGCAGTTTATATTCCATAGAAGGATGACTTTGCAGCTGCTGCATCGTACATCATGAGCACTTTGCAAGTGACAGTGTGTAGCCCTGACCCTTGTTAACTTCATTGGTATGTGATGATCGCTTTTTGGAACTGTAGCCCTCTTACATCTCCCTGCTGGTTTGAGACTGATTAGAGCTGTTTTATGGGAATCCTGTGAAATATTTATTAATGGTGAACCATAAAGGCAGAACAAATTTGCAAGTCCCAGTGTTTCATGTAATTTAATAGTGGTTAATAAAGAAGACCCTGCAAGTCTGAAAAGGAATGATCAGGTATCTATTCCATTGGTAAAATAATTACAGTTACTGACTATTAATCAGTACAAAAAAGAGAGACCTCTTACATGAATGTGTTACTCTCTGGGGATTCTTTTCTACCACTTCATTTTTACCACAATAAAACAGTTTCTCCTTTTGTACTGTTTCATTTTATACCACAAAGCACAATTATGTCAAATCCTTGCGACAGTGAATATAAATTTCTTTCTAAAATAATTGTTCATTATAGTAATAGTGGATGGTGTTCAGTTGCAGATTTCTATGAATAAAACACAATGCAGCTTTCCACAGCTTGCTTTAATTTGTGTGTGTAGCTACGTTGTTGTAAACAGTGAGTTTAACTCGTATAATCGTCGACTAAAATGAATTTTTATGTCCTGTCAAAAACATAATAGCTGGATGATTACAGTTTCAGTGAGCCTCATTCCCCAAAAAAGGTTCTGAAAAAAACTACTTTCAGTAAACTTGACTTTATCCTTTCCTCCTTTGTCGTGCAACAACAGAAGTAGTATATATAATATGGGGTATGGAGTGGCTCCACCAATATGATGGGTGTGGGGAGCTTGCCCTCCGCAAAAAAAAAAAAAAAAAAGCTTTAGTTTGCTTCTGCTGAATGCGGTTTTCAGTGGAATGGCTTTACAGAAATAGGACACATTAAAATTGCCATCAATCAGCGGACTTGGATCCCTTCTCATATGTTCTAGTCCCACCAGCTGTGTGTGCGCTAAATGAAGAAAGGAATCTGTTGATGAAATTATGTAACTGGACAGTGGAAACCTTCATTTATTTCCTTTGCAGGGTCTGTCTCAAATGTAGAGAGGCTCTTTTTTTACAGTTTTGCCTGTCCTTTGATGTTTCAGGAGTGCATTCATGAGTTCCTGTGTATGTTGTGTTGGTATATGCAGCATACTGTGACTAATCAGTAGTGCACAAGCAGATGCGCGTGGGATATTCTGTATTTCCTCCTCCTCTTCAGTAGTATCAAAATATAAATTTGGTTATAATGTAACCTGAATGTAAATGTTGGTTTGAAATGCAACTCTGAAGCTATTCTGTTTTGTGGATGTTGCTCTGAAGAGTTGTTACTGCCTTTTCACCCAGGATGTGACTAGTGATTGAAAATGGTTTGGACCAGTTCACTTACCAGGTTTATAAAGTTACATGCATACTCAAATAAATGGGGTATTAGTGCCCAGTCTATACTCCTGAGTATCAAGTTAATTGAAGTCATTATGCTTGCAGTACAGGTCAAGAGCCAGCACGCTGATATGTGCATCCTCTAAAAATCGAATGATTGACACTTTTCTGTTTCTCCAGTGTCACAGAAATTACACAGCATTGTGTATGATTGTACTGCTTATATATGTCTTGTAGCAATCTGCTGTTGTCTAATAGGTGATGGCGATTAGTAGTTCAGTGAGGTGCAGGCTTCCCTACCTCAACTTTTGTTTCAGAGACAGTATTCATTGAATTTCCCATCTGAATTGCACATCAGACATTTCATGGATTATGACTTGTATGAGGCACTCTGGCTTTGGTTCATTGCAGCCCTTTCAGACTCTAGCCCATATGTTAACAGCTGCTGCATAGATTATTTTATTTTCTACAAACAAGAAGGAACCACTCCAAGCAAAAAGCTTTTTAGTATTTAAGCGCTTTTGTCCTGAATCTTGGGACTTCCTCAGAACAATATTGCCCTGCCACTGTGCACAATTTAAATACATTGCTTACCCTACCAGTCCACTAATCACAAATCAATCAATTTAAAAATACATGCCACTAATTAAACGACTTCAGAAATCAGTATATTGAAATTGAAAAATAAACTATAAAAATGAAGTGTGAAAAGTTACTTGCCTATTACATATTTAGATCAATACATTTAAAATCAAACCATATATGATTTGAGTTTTAAAATACTTCCAATCAGCACCATCTCACTTAACCCAGAATATTTATACACATTCAATTTGATTTGCCATTTAAGTTCAATGCATTCCACTAAATTAGTCACTGAACTTAAATGTCAAATCAAATGTATTTAAATTGTCAGCAATGTCGGAATGGTATTGTTCTAGAGAAGTCTAGAGATTCAGGATAAAAGCTCTTAAACAAAACAAGTATTTTAATAAAGTTTTCTTTTTTTCTTTTTTTTTTTTGCTTGGACTGGTTCCTCCTTGTTCGTGAATTAGTTTCATTGTCCGAGTTCTTAGATTATTTTATTTATCTTTTACTTGATTAGGCTAGTTCTATTGTCGTTTAAGATTTCTTAAGTAATTTTACTTTTTCACTATCTGGGTACAGGAAAATTCCTTTTTGTACCCCTTTTTTCTGTAATCAAAATAAAGATTTGGTTAAACCAAAACTATCCCAGTTCCTGTAACCCAATGATGTAAAGAACAATTTGACATGTTTTCTAAGGTATTACTTTTCCTATAAGAAATAATTGCACGTACTAATGGATCAAAAGACAAGATAATAAGACCGGCTTAGATGTTGGAATTCTGGAATTAATTACAGTAACTCAGTGGGCTCCTATCATCCTGTTACCCATAATAAATTAGACTTGAAATATCGGCGTACATTCTAGTTAACAGATTTAAGGTATGGTTTAGAGACAGGGATGCATCACTGCACAGTGAAATACCAAGGGGCAGGCCTGGGCAGTTCTGCTAAAGGGTTCATATGTATAATGTTTTGGAAGGCACTCTATTGAAATGTCAGGACTCAAAATGCTGGGAAAAAAAATGCAGGAGACTATTGAATATCAAACTTCACTTCACGTTTAAACTTTTTTGTTTTTTTACAGGAGTGCAATCTCACTATACCCTACAAACCTGTATATGTGTGTGTGTGTATACACACACACACATATATATATATATATATATATATATATATATTATCTCTCTCTCTCTCTCTCTATATATATATATATATATATATATATATATATATATATATATATAAAATCTCTCTCTCTATATATATATATATATATATATATATATATATATATTACACACGTGTGTATGTATATATATATATATATATATATGTGTGTGTGTGTGTGTATATATATATATATATATATATATATATATATATATATATATATATATGCACACACACGTCTGTGTGTGTGTGTGTGTGTGTATATATATATATATATATATATATATATATATATATATATATATATATTTATTCACTAGACAATCTTGAAATACTGACATATTGAATTTTAGTATTTCGAGACTGAATAGTAGAAAACCCACAAACCCGAAAACCCAAAACTGTGAAAATCACAATTGTGACCATACACACACACACACACACCAGCACACAAACACACACACATACACCTACCTAACTACACTAAAACAAAACAACACACACAAACACAACATAATACACAAACAGACCTAGCCTACCTATAAGCAAGGGGGCAAGCCCCCCTGCAACCCCCCATGTGAGGGGCTATGCCCACCACGCACATCCTACTTCTACATAGTAACTCCAAGGTCACAATAAACGCACAGAAAAACACCACTACACACACACACACACACACACACACACACACACACACACACACTAAAATCCCTACCCAATACCTTTACATAAACACCACTTACCTGAAACCCAAGATAAATCCACAAACTGCACATCACGAACACGACACCACGATAGCAGATCCGACATTTCCACAGTCAACATAGTGCAGTTTCACGTAACTGCACTTTTGACTATTCAGTCTCGAAATACTGAAATTCGACATTTCAGTATTTTGAGATTGTCTAGTGCACCCATATATAAACTCAAGACTGGCATACCTCAGAGAAAAGGGAATTTTCCAAAAAATGGCAGTCTTGGTCTTTGCATATTTGTCAGTTTCCACATCTCTTCTAGACTTGGCAAAGTGAGTCCAGAGATTTCAGATGGTTATCACTTTCGAAATCTATTCAAGAAAAGCAATGTAGGAAGACAATAGATGGAGAATAAAACAAGTTTTAGTGATTCAAATCTTGCATAGGACAGTGATCCACAGTATGTAACCCAAACAGTGAATGGGGAGAAATAGAAGGGTGTGACAAATTCTGAATAAGAAAATAACTATTAATCTTCAATCTGTATCAGCCATGCCAAAATACGATGAAGAATATTTTTGACAGTCTACACTACATTAAATGCAGTAGCAGCACCAATAAATAGGTAAACACAGCATCTCTCTTCTAGATAGAAATTGAATACGTTTGAATAGTGACGTGTGATATGGAAAAATGAAAGCATTACAGCCTTATACATTATCTACAGAAATAAATGAATCATTACATATATCCCGTATAATAATGACAAGTAGACACCAAATATATAGAAAGCAAATAGAAGAATACATAGTACATTGTCAGTAGGCAACATGTTTAATGCTTTTCTGAAAGACAAATCCTTTAAAGGCCATAACTTTACTGTCTTGGAACATGGAACAGCAAGAAAAGACCAATCATTTCATGATCGTAGGATACAGGTAGCTAATAGTGTGTAAAGGATGGCAATAATGGGTAAAATGAATAATAAGGTGCACAAGATGGTGACCATGGTCACTACAGCAAACCTGAAGTTTTGTCCACAAAAAAAAATGCTATACAGTAGGCTACTGTGCCACTATTGAAGGTTGCAAGAGAATCCCACAAGTGATGAAATTGTGTGTATAAGCAGTCAGAAACTCTAGTAGGTGGCACATAATACTCAGCAACACAGATGCCTAGAAGAAGGAGCTGGCAGTATATCTGTGAAAAAGTCAAAAATATTTGGGATGGGCAGGTAGATATGGCATTGACTGGACAAATTAAACGGATACTATACCAAGCAAAAAGTACCAAACCCAGAAGTTAGGAGAAAACATACATGAAGTGTAATCCACTACAAATGTCATAGTGCATGATGCCACAGTTATGCATTTTGTTGCACAGGGCTTCTAAGGCATAAATTCATGGAACAGTGTGGCCAGGTATTGTTGCAGATGTCACGTACCATTCATTATCAATGATGGCTGGCTGGGTATGGCACTGTTTTTAAAAAGGCAGACGGATGATCATCTGTAGCATGGCCAGCAATGTGTGCCAGGTATATATAAATGTGTATAGGAGATATACATGTATATTTGTGCGTGTATGTGTATACATACACAAATACATATATAAAGTGTAGGGGGCAGCCTTAAAAGGAAGCAGCAAGAGCAGGTGAAGTGGAGTAAATGTGGATCACATGGCATATCCAAGAGTTCTAAAGGCTGTAACAGCCCAATAGTACATGTCTGCAGCAGCTGAAACAGCAGATTACAATTGAGAAGACATGTGCAGGTATAGTCCATCTAAGCACATAGAAACTTTTGCAAATGTCAGTATAGCAGTCTTGTCACAGTTCATGGTCAGATGACTAAACATAGTCAGTAACACCCAGAAAGTGGGAAACCTGATCAGGAAGGCATAGACATACAAGGATTAGTAAAAGGGGTTGGACTTTGGTATAATGGTTAATGTGTTTACCTGACATACACGAGGTACAGAGTTTATTCCCACCTTTGAGAAACTGGGTAGGCTTAAAATGGCCTACAAGGGCAGCTAGACTAGTACTTATCTATGAACTTATGAATATATAACTTAAGTTAAAGCATATCCAAGTTGTGCCTTAACTCAGATAATGAAAACAGCAGGTTTCATATGTATCCATGTATATAACCATACAGGTAAGGAAGTGGCTAAAAAACATTGGAAACATGAGCCACAAAGCATCATAGAAAATGATGAAGTTTACATTACATGGTATCATCCATTACCCACAGTTCAAAAGACAGATGCCAGAAAACTGGATATAGTGATCCATGAAAAGAATACAAAAGTAGGATTGATCATTGAAATCACCACACCCAGTGACTCCAGTGTCTTTTGCACAGAAAGACACAAAGTCATAAAATATCAGGATTTGCAGGCAGAAATGAGAGCAATGTGGAAAAAAGATACCCAGAGAGTCCCAGTAGTAGTAGAAGCAATAGGTCTTCTAAAAAAAATAATCTGCAATCATATTTAGATATGTTACCAATGCATGCAACTCCATACGAATTGCAGGAGGAGTAATTACTGGGCACATTGTGGGTGCTGCAAAGAGCACTCCTGGCTGACAAATATTCAAACAATACTAATTTTATCAACTTTAATTGTACTTTGACTTAGGAATGGGGTCCATTCCCATCATGGTATTAGAAACCCAAAAGACTTGGAGAAATTAAAAAAGTGAGGAACATACATCTCAACTTATTATAGCAAGAAACCTGAGCAAAGCCATAAATAATGGGGGGGACAAAGGCCCAAAAATAAGGACAATTTTTAAATATTGCTCTAACAAACTTAAGAAGTTGATAGAATAACAGGTTTTACATTATCATGAACTTTCTGAAGGATACAAAGTCTGAAACTCTATCATTTTCTGACTTCAGTCTTTATTGACTTGCAAGTAATGTGCCCCAAAACCACTCTTTTATGAAAAATGGACCAAAAATATGAGGCAGAATTCTGGACAATCTGCAAAAATCTGTACACTTAAGTATGTATGAGGAATAATTTCAGAACAGACCTTATTCCATATCATATATACTGGCATATTACATAGACAAAAAATGTATTTGTGAGGATTATACAAAAGAAGAAAAAAATTAAAAAAACACACTTGAAATTCAACTAAGCAAAGAATGCCCATTACACAGGTAAAAGCCTGCTTGTTGAAAGACCATGCTTGAGAACATGTGAGCAGTGACGCACAGTCAGAGGTACAAATAGAAGCCTGTAAACACTGATGTGGATGACATCCCTGAGATGTCCAAACAGTACTGAGTGTATACATGTGCATAAATGACATGTATATACATGCGTAAAATCACACATGAAATAGTAGCAATCAAATATATCAGTGAGCACCAAGTCTTGTGGCTAATACAGTGGTAGAGTCATGGTAACCATTGATGATTAGAAGTGCATGTTCTTTATCTTCACTGAATGAAACAGATGATCAGTCAAGGCACAGTGTTGTCCATATGTATTGATATCGCATATGGTGACTTTGACTCCGATATATACATATATATATATATATATATATATATATACACACACACACACACACACATATATAGACACACTGGTGCAAACATCACACAGTTTTTTCCCCACAACATGTCATATTTGCTACACAAAACAGTGTTCTTCCCCGTCAACTATGATGTAGTAAAGTAGACACATGTAAAAGTAAGTAATGTCTTCTGGCTTCCCCCAGTTAGGGGTCACCACAGCGGAACTCCGGTCCGCTAATGATTGGCAGTGGATTTTTACAGTGCCAAGTTGCCAGCCCGACACCCAACCTTCAAGGAAGGCACACCCATTCAGGCTCGTATCTACCTGCATATCTTTAACATCACTCGACTGTGAGGAGGACATGCAGACTTCCCACAGAAGGTGCTCCAACTGAGAATCGAATGGGAGAACCTCTTGCTGTGAGGTGACAATGCTGTCCACTGCACCACCGTGGCCCAGTAATGTGTAACAACGTATCACTGCGTGACAAATGAAGGATGTACAACATTATTTAAGCATGCGCATTCTGGATGTGATGAATGTGACCTGTGATGTTTATACAGTATGCAGACAGCACTGGAACTTTTAATATATATCCAAAGTGAGCACATCTATATCATTTCACAATGTCTGTGATATCCTGATACACCATCATCTCATGGCACCAAAACCATGTCTTCGAATATGCAAACACTGTATGATTGGGGGGGGGGGGTTCCTAATGTTGGCATGCCTCACAAAGCAAGCATTAGGGTAAGAAATGAGAAAATACAGAAAAGTAGAAATGGGAAGCACAAAGCAAACAGAGAATGCACATTAGATATGGAAATAGGAAGGACTGTGAAAACAGCGCATGCAAACATGGTGGCAATTTTTTAAGCATGGCCCCTTTTTTGATAACCCTTCTTTTAGTTTTACTTGATTATTTTATGAAACAAGCATTAGGGATTGAGTTCCCAAGTTGCTAAACATAGAAAGATGCCTGGCTCACACACAAGCTTGCAAATAAGACACCATGTACACACAGAGAAGAAGTAATAATGGGGCAGATAGGCTGGCATCTGACTGAAGAGTTATGCACAGAAAGTAACAAGGTATTTGGGAGGACTTTAGCACCACAGGATGCAGTTAGCAGTGCAGTATGATAGGGGTTCAGTTTTTGGGAGATGGTACTAGATAATGGTACCTACCTACCAACAAAGACTACCTGAGTGATTGAATCTTGGCTCACATGGTCTATCAGCAGCCATGCTAGAACTCCTTGCCACAATTTCCTGAGTAACTTCTCCAGATTGCTCAGCTACAGGAGCTTGAACTATTGCCTGAGGCATTGGTTAAAATAAAAGTAAATGGAAGCTGAGTTAGGTCAGCAGTCTTTAAGGCAGGTGGTTGGGGACACGTCTTTAGGGAGATTGGGTTAGTGGTTCAGTTGTGATGCAGGAAAAATGATAGACCAACACTTCCCATGGCATGTCCATCCCAGAACATTAAATGTGTGCAAGATGTTAGGAATTTTGGACATACAAAAAAAAAAATCCTTCCTCAGTAGTAATATCATGCTGCTCCAGGGTGCCTGAATCTCCTCACCAGCCCAGAATGGGTCAGAGAAAGTTGGGGGGAGGGCTTCTTAGGGTCAGTAGACCCAATGAATACAGTACACACAAACTGTAGTGCATTCCTGTCTTTCTATGAATAACAAGGATATTCTAGAAAACATGCTGCACCATGTGCACATCATAGAATTAAAGGAAGATTCATAGAGGTGTGCAAGACTTTAGGACAGGAGCTATGTTTACTTGGCCTGGGATGGAGGAGAACATCTTGTTACACCTGTGGAGAATAAGAATGAAGATCCTTCTAACAACAGTAATCAGCAAATGAAAATGAGCATGCCTCAACAGGCACCTGTACAAGTCAATCCAGACACAGTGGATAAGACACCTATAGTTGATGTGCATCTAATTTCATCTTTGGCTCCCCTGGATTTTCCTCCATTTCTACAAAACCACCCGCTTCTGCTGAAGCAACATAGCAACAGAGGCTGAAAAATGCGAGGAGGAGGAAGAACAGGAAGAGATTTCAGCTATCAGATGTACAGCAAGAACGGATACTAGCACAGGACAATTTGCAAGATATTTTTTTAATTTATCATCCTATGTGTTTAGTGATAGCGTGAGCTGTGCTAAATAAAGGTATGCCATTTGTACCATCTTTGTGTGGAAATTTAAATGACTGTCTTACAGATTTGAGACTATTTACTCATTTAGTTAACTGAAAACTTATTTCCTTCTCCACATGCATACTTGAATGATACGTAGTAGGACTAATACCTTTGTTCCAAACAGCAACCCCTTGATTTATGCATTTCAACAAACATGTGAAATGGATATGAGGACATTATTTTTGGATACGACTAAGAAATTTCATAACCTAACAACTAGAGAAAGGAAGGCTCTAGGTTCACTTGTATCCAATCATGATACTATAATTAAAAACACAGATAAGGGGGGAAGCATCGTAATGACTGACAAAGAATGTTATAATTCCAGTTTTCTTTCTTTGTTCCAGGATACTGATACATGTTGGGAAGATCATTATTAAGGCTGAGTTGAAGTATCTTGTCTTCAAAGCATATAAATTATGTTCCTTATCCGATACTTCGTATGTTTTGTGGTCTCTCAAAAATACTCATAAACTTTAATTCCCAGCAATGAGACCCAAAGTCTTCTCTAGGGTGGGTTATAGAACTTTATCTAAATACCTAGAGGTAAAGTTGAAGGAGTTTCTGCTGTTATCTAAATGTTTTATAAAAGACAGCTTTGATTTTTTTGAGCATCTTTATAATTGATTTTTGAAGGAACATCCGTTGGACTGTATTATGATAACAATGGCCATTTTATTCATGATTTTCAGTGATTCCGAATGAATTTATAATAAATTTTGTGAGAATGTTTATAAGTATAAATTCTACTTTGACTAATTTAGAAATTAATCTGATATGTGAATTACTGGAGTTAGTTTTGACCAATAATGTTTTATGTATGATGAATTATGTTTACAGAAAAAGGGTGCTGAGATGGGCATACCAGTAGCCAATTATTATGCTAACTTAGTTTTACCCCAATGGGAAGAAGATTTTATATTTTTACAAACGAATGGATTTTTAGATAGGGTTCTGTTTTATAAATGTTTGTGGATGACATCTTTCTATTATGGGAAGGTGATCCTACAGATTTTATTTTATATACTGATTTTTTTAACTAATACAGTAGAGTTTCTGACCTTTACCGATGTCCAAAGGAGAAATACATTTCTTGGATGTTACTTTAATTCAACTAATGGAGAACTGATTACCACAGCATACAGAAAAGATATAAAAAAAGAAAACATTTTACAGAGATCTAGTATGCATCCACTGTTTGTTTCCTAATATCTGTAAGAGATATATGGTGAAGGTAGCCAGATTGAATACCAACAAAAATGATGAATAACCAATTACAGCTCAAGAAATAATTTTGACAAGGCATGGCCAGGATGTTGACAAGCTAGCAGCAAAGTTTTCTTGCTCTGCTACATTTCTTGGATGTTATTTTAATTCAACTAATGGAGAACTGATTACCACAGCATACAGAAAAGATGTAAAAAAAGAAAACATTTTACAGAGATCTAGTATGCATCCACTGTTTGTTTCCTAATATCTGTAAGAGATATATGGTGAAGGTAGCCAGATTGAATACCAACAAAAATGATGAATAACCAATTCCAGCTCAAGAAATAATTTTGACAAGGCATGGCCAGGATGTTGACAAGCTAGCAGCAAAGTTTTCTTGCTCTGCTACTCTATTTCTGACAGTAAATTTTATTTTATAATATCCTAAACCCATTTTTGAACAAAATCAGTTACCTGATACTATGTAGAAGGATATTATCTAAACATTTTCTAAATATTCGAATTTTTGTCCTGTCAAATTATTCATTTGAAAGGTATATACCAGTAGCTGTGAAATGAATCATTCAAAGACAATCTCTCAGGACTTGCCATTAAAGAAAGTACTCCAATCTCTTCTTTCTAACATACAAGAACTTTCTTTAAAAATGGTCAGAAGGGATAACAAACTTGACAGCTTTAAATAAAAATGTACCAAACAGATGCATGAGATTTTAAAACAGAAAACTCATATATCTGAAATGGAAGATGTTTTTAATAGCAAAGAAGGCAGAGTATCCGAAGATGAAAACAGCACTGAATTTCTACTGTGACAGAATACCTTACTACTAAACAAAATTGATTACTACAGATCTAGGAGAAATAACATTCATATTTTTGGACTGCCTGAAAAAATAGGAGGAGAAAATATAGTCAAGTTTCTTACTGCCTGGCTTCCTAAGACTCTGAATTTATCTGAAGCTATGTTGTATGGTATAGAAAGAGTACACAGGTCTCTAGATTCTACTTATTAACCTTTCACAGAGAGAAGTTCTCATCTCAAGACAAGGAGCTAATACTTAAATCAGCCTGGTCCAAATCTCCTATTAAACTGGATGGCAAGTTAATAAGATTTGATAATGACTATTCCAATGCTGTGATGATCAAAATGAAATGCTTTTTGTATCTTATAAAATAACTTAAGCGAAGACAGTTTAAGGTGCAATTGCTTTTTCCTGCCAGGCTCAAAATATTCCTTCTGGATGTAATTAGACACTTTGAAGACCTAGACTCTGCACTATCATTCTTAAAAACAAAACAAAAAATTCTAGACCAAACTGAAGATATGGACTGGAGCAAAAGTACTTTCAAGAGATGAGCAGAAGTAAAAACCTGGAAATCCACTAACAAGAAAAAAAAACTAAAGGACAAATGATGCTTGGCTTTAGTAGAACATTGATATTAATTGTTTTAATAACAAAATTCTATTTTCCATGACACAGTTTACCAATTCAGTTACTGGAGGTGTAGGTGAAAGGAAGGAGACAAGGATTCACTTTTCTATAAGGTAAATAAATGTCACGTTCTTTTCCTGTATGTATTGCTAAGCTAATATTCCATATTTTATTTTCCATATTAAAAATATGCCTTCGCTTAATAAATATTCAGACATTAACTCTTTAACTAATAATAAGCTTTCTTTATATATATATATATATATATATATATATATATATATATATATATATATATCCTAGTTTCCTTTCTTCAGATATGTGCCACATAAATCCTAAAGTGATAGGTCATGATAACGTAACATGATAAGTTGCTCATAGTATGTTAAATAAGTGTGTTGTGAATGGACTCAATGTTTATGGTGTTTTTAACTTTGAACTCTTAATTCATGCATCACGGTTAATTGGAATATGTGAGGTGTTTATATGTATGAGATTTGGATGTGCTTCTGTAAGAGATGTCAGACTATTGTGCTGTTTGAGTGCTTCTTAACTAATATATTAATAACATGGTGGGTGTGTGCATTGTGTAGTAAACCCATTTTCTTTTTTCCTATTGTTTCTTTATTTTTTTTTCTTATATAGTCTTTTCTGTGATGTTTGGTGCTGGTTTATTTATTGGAGGGGCTAGGAGATTGGTTTTAATCACTTATATAGCTTTCTTTCTCAGAGTAAAATAAACTTTGTTATTTACTGACAGTGGTATTTCATTCTGACAGAGCAGGTTGTAATAGAATGTTTCTTTCCTACCCTTTTCTCTCGGGAGACAATTTATACAGAGTTCTTTATTGTATGTGTGCGCACAAGAAATACTGGATAAAATGTTTTATGCTTGATTTTAATACATAAATTAAATGCAAAATAGTAAAAAGGTGTTAACGTGCACTTACGTATACCTCAAAATTACTATTTTAACACTTGTAAAACCTATATTTCTCTCTCTTATATAACACATTTTATAGTACTGTGGCACCATATACAATATAGAATTCATTTTTCAATTCAACGTTTATCCCAAGATAATATATTCAAATTATATCCTGTTCTATTAAGTTAAAGAAGGGAGGATGAGCTTGTTTGTCTGTTGTCAGCCCCTTGCTTGGTTGACTTGTTCTGCATATGTGGGCATTAGATATGTGTATGTTTATGACAATGGTTGTAGTGATAATCTGTGCTGTTTTCTGTCTGGATGCGCTTTTTGAGCAGGAAATGAGCTCAAATACGTGGCAATATTAGAAGCTCATGTTTTGAAAGTTAATTGAAAGTCTGATGCATAGTTAATGAGGAGCTAACATGAAAGAAATAGCATGTTTTCCTCAAAGTCAGAAAAATTACACAGTCAGTTTGATAAGCCGAGAATTCATGTGTCTCTTAAAAAGAATGTACTGGGTATCTTACCAACCATATGTTATACTTTAGTACAAATATAATTCTGGGAACATATTAGTTATTTTAGACATCACAGTTACTGTTTTCTGTCTTATGGTATGTTGTAGTGAATATGATATCCTATTTATAGAAGAGAGACATTCCTCACAAATAGACAAAGATTTTTTTTAGAGACGTTTGTTATTCAAACATGTACAGTCTTGTAGTCAGAAGTTAATTTAAATAGTTAACTAGTTAGTCACATTACTAATATATAATAGCATATTAGTAATATAGCATGATTGTTATAAACAAAGTTACATGTATTGTCTTTTATCTCCATTAATCTCCTTTTTCTCAGAACTGAAATAAACGATTGGATTTATTATAATACTATATAGGCTGTTATAAACAGAATAGAACCAAATGACTACAGGATCTGCTATATTTTACAGTTTATAAGGTTTATAGCAAGCAAATGAGTGCTTATAATCTGAATATGATATATATATATATATATATATATATATATATATATATATATATATATATATATATATATACTACTTTTAATTTTGTTAAATAAGTTAGACCTTTCATATATCATAACTTTAGAAGTAGTAGAGTGATGCTAGATACTTATTTTTGGGGAGGTGGTAGTGTTTGAATGGGATTGTGCATGTATAGTAGTTTACAAATTAATTCTGGTTTTGGTGTCTACTATTCTTGATAGAACATTTACAGTTAATCTCAATCATCTTATATCTATGAGTAAGCAGTTCATTAGATATAATAGTTTTTCAAGACCATATTTACAAATGTATGATGGTATTATATGTAATATTTATATTTTCTTATTTCAGTAGTATGGCCAACTTGAAATGCATATCAGTTAATATCAACAGATTAAATCATGGTTGTAAAAGGGGTAGTTTATATACATTTTAAAAATATTCCATTCCCAAGTTCTTTTTACAGGAAGCACAATTAATAAAACAAGATTTGGACAGATTTAATACTAAACACTATTCTTTATTGACTAACTCTCATTATAAACAAAAGAGGAGAGGGGTGGTTATTTTATGGAAAAAGTGTTTGCCTCTACCTAAAATTCTGAATACATTTATTGCTGAAAAAGACATGTTTTATTCAGTGACTTTAGAGATTCAAAGGAAACTATTTTTATTAATGTCTATCGGATACCTGAATTGGGAATACAAACAGTTAAACATTTGGGGGAAATAATATGAATATCAAAGAGAAACATTATTTTCCAGGCGACTTTAACTGTATTTCATCTGACAAAGATACCAGCACTGGCTGTAAAAGGAAGAAAACTGCCTCAGTCAAGGCTTTGATGGAATTCACTGACCTATATAATATGAGAGATATAAATGGGTTTTCAGTACCCTCTGTTCATTACACATTTATCACACAGGCATGGAACATGATTGCAAATAGAGTATACGTTTCAAATGAGATCACAAGTGGAATATATAACATTAAAGTATTCTCTAGCCCACTGTTGGATCATAGGTTCATAGGTAGGTATTAGGCTTTGGCCCTAGGGCCTATATAAGCCTAGCCAAAAAGGTACCCTGGCTTTCACCACCCAAGAAAATAATTTTCCTGTGCCACTATCGAGCAGAGCCACAGAAGTGATCCCCGGGGTGAATTTCCTATCCCCATCCAATCATCAAGATTTTTCTTGAGGAGTTCTAATGAGCTTTGTTTGATATAGATAGGTAGTTTGTTCCAGAGTATGGGAAGTCTTTGGGACAGGAATCTATCTCTCCAGCATGTTCTGTTTATTGTGGTGAAAAGGTTTAGGTCCTTAGAGCATGTAGCTCGGAGGGATTGGGATTTCTTTAAGTGGAGCATGTCCAAAAGCTCTGGGTTTGTCATAGCTTTGTGTGTTAGGTAGAGATTGCCTCTGAGTAGGCGATATGTGATGGAGTAAAGCTACAGTTTTTTGAGATGGTCTGCGTAGGGCATCTGTTTGAGGCTGGCATTTCTCTTTGTGAGGTATTTCTGTGGCCTTTCCAGTTGTAGATGTCTTGTGAGGTACATATCAAAAGGGGAGTTGTACTCTATAATGGGTCTAATGAGTGACAAGTAGAGGGGAACAATGACCTCTCTTTTTCCTGGATTAAAAACCTTTTGTGATGAGGTGTACTGCGTAGAAGGATTTTCCTGACTACTGTGGCAATGTGATTATCAAAGGAGAGACTGCTGTCCACCTGTGTCCCAAGGTCTCATCACACTTTCTGTGTTAAGTAGACTACCGCCTATGTGGTAGTTCATGAGTACAGAGTTTTTACCAAAAGGGATGACAGTGCACTTTTTGGCATTGAGCTTGACACCATGGCTTTGACACCAGGCATCTGTCTCAGCGAGGCCCTTTTGTAGGATGTCCACATCTTTTGGAGTTTTGATTATGGCTCCTAGTTTGCAGTCATCTACGAACTTCGTTAGTCAAAGACCTTCTGTGTTAGCCTGTACTTCAGAGAAGTAGATGATAAACCGGAGAGGACCCAGGACTGAACCCTGTGGTACTCCACTTGTCACTGGTCTGAAGTTGGATTTGGAGTCTGCTACTTTCACAGTGTGGGTTCTGTCAGTGAGCCAGTTGGCAACCCATCTTGTGACATAGGAATTTATACCTAGTTTAGTGAGTTTATCTATAATTCCAGAGTGGGGGATGGTGTTGAAAGCCTTGGCGAGATCTAGATAGGCTGTGTGAACCACCTTACCCTCATCTACGGCTTTGGTGACTGCTTCAAAGAAGTCTATCAGGTTTAGGAGACATGATCTGCCTTTCACAAACTCGAACTGGCTGGGGTCCAGAGTTTGGAGATTACCAATGTCATTGTTTAGAAGTTCCATGATGATATTCCATAGCCTTGCAGACCAGGCTCATCAGGCTAATGGGGTGGTAGTTTCCAGGGTCCATCATGGCTCCCCCTTTATGGAGTGGGATAACAGTTACTGTGTGCCATTCAGTGGGCACATAGCCTTGAGGTGAGGCTATGATTGAACATGGTACTTGGGTGGGGTGCCTAGTTCATTCTGTAGTTTATGTAGAACGCAGCCTGGGATGTTGTCAGGTCCTATGGATGCTGTGTTCTTGGCTTTGGAGAGTATTTTTTACCTGTGCAGCCATGATTACAGGAGCATTGCATTCTTCTGGTATAGTGATGGGCCCTTTAGGGGATGAGAGGGGGGTAAAGTTAGCACTGAACCTATCTGCTAGGATGTTGGCAATATCAGTTGGTTCTGTATGTTTAGTGCCATTGTGTTGTAACTCGGAGCAGATCTAAGTGTTGCCATTGAGATTCTTGACATAGGTGTAGAATGCTTTGTGGTGGTCTTTAGCATTAGTGGTGATTTTGTTTTCGTAACTAGCTTTGGAGGATGTTATGAGGGATCTCAGCTTTTTATTGAGGCTGACCAGGGAGTTCCTCCAATCATGGGATTTTACTCTTTTTTGCAACAGTTTCATTCTTCTGTTGTAGAGTTAGTTTATGGCAGGAGACCACCAAATTGGCTTCCTTTTTTTTGGAGGATAGCATCCTGGTTCTGTTGGGGATTGCATGATCCATGCACTCGTGTAAGTGCTTATAAACTGTATTTGTGTAGGATTCAGCAGTCATACCTCTATTGTACATCAGCATGGGTGTTGTGAAGTTTGCCACTTCTGTCTTAAGAAGAGTGAAATTGGCTTTGGAGAAATTTTTTATGGTGGTTTCCCTAATGGGGGGTGGGGGAGAGATGTGGATGTCTAGGGTGATTAGCTTGTGATCGGATCTGACCAACGAGGAATTGACCTCTGGTGTGGAGCACCAGTTGCCCATGTTAGTAATAACCAGGTCTAGGATATTGCTGCCCTGGTGGGGGTGTGGATAAGTTGATCCAAGGCACAGGAATTTATGAATTCCAGAAAGTGTTGAGCACAAGAGTTGGTACATGAGTAGTTTTCCCAGTTAAGGGTGGGGTAGTTGAAATTGCCCATTATTAGGGTGTTAGGTTGTACCCTAATATTTTCCAGTGTATCAAGAAATGGAGTGGGAATCTTGGGGTATGGTGGGGGATCTGTAGCAAGCTACAATTTGGATTGCAGTCTTGCCCAAAGTTAGTTGCACTTGGATAATCTCAGATGCATTATGCTAAGCAACTAGCTTGGAGGTGTGGATATCCTTAATGAATATGGACACGCCTCCGCCTTTAGTGTTTTGGTCCAGATTAGGTGGCTGAAAGGTGTGGTATGAATTATAGCCTGGTAATGCAGGGGTACTCTCTGGAGCCTTGAACCAGGTCTCTGTCACTGAACAGATTTTAAGGAGTGCCTCGAGTGAGTGCATTTTGAGGTTTAGACTTCTAGCATTGAGTAGCAATACCCTCAGATTTTGCTTGCTTGTACCTGTTACAGTGGTGAATTTGTCATTTGATCATTGCCTAAAAAAGGCACTATAGGGGTGGCTACAGCCTTAGCCAGTATCTGGAATCCCAGGCACGACAGGTGCAGGCCATCTCTGGCAAAGCATTGTGGTTTGTTGATCATGTCATCCCAGGCAGACAGATACTGGATCCCCTTAGAATGACACCAGAAGCTTAGCCAATTGTTGAAGTCAATCATTTTGTCCTTGTACTGTGGTATCATTCTGGATGTTGGCAGAATGCTACTCAGGGCTAGGGTCATACCTGCCTGAGCTACAAGATCGGATAGCTCCTCCATGTCACTTTTCATGTAGTCCAGGGAGGTACATCTCGGGTCATTCACACCAACATGTACAATGACAGAGTCATATTTGTACTTGTTGTGGAGTGACCTGAGTGCATGCATTATGTGGTGGATCCTGGCACCTGACAGGCAACTGACAGTAACTTTCTCCTTGTTTCGCCTGGTGAGTGGAACATCAGTGTGCCTGACTATAGAGTCCCCTATGACTAGAGTGTTGGGTACATTGTTATGCCTTATGGGCTGTGGTTGAGCGGCACACTGAGTTTCTGGGCTATGTGTTATTTGGGTTGTGTTGGGGGGTGGAGGTTGCTTGTATTTCTGCTTTGGAGGTCCCTGTTGCTTGGGCAGGTTTTTACTGAGAGCCTCCATGAATGTAGGTGTGTGTTTTGTGTTTGTATGTGTGTGTTTTGGAGGTGTAGGTTTTGAGGGACTATGTGATGAGTGTGGTGTGGTGCAAGTGTTTACCTTCTCCTCTTGACTGTCTAGTCCAGTCTTGGGTGAAGAGAGCTTTGCTTCCAGATTGGCTATATAAGTGCATCTCTCACAGGTGGTAGGAGAAGAGGGTTGTCTCTGTACATGAGGCAATTGCTGCATTGCCCCAAGATGCTCAGATTCATCGGGTAGACAGGAGAAAACACCGGGAGCTGTCCCATGGACATGCCTGGATATTTGCTTATTTGTGAAGTACTAGAAACTGTTTTCCTCTAGACAAGTGAGGAAAGTTGAGTGCTGTAGTAATTTGTAGCTTATTTAGTGCTTACAATGAGTTCTGAATAAGTGCTGAGCTCAAAGAAACATACTTGAGTGCTGAAACTAAAAAACTGACTAGTTCTAAGAAACAAAATTAAGCTAGAAGGCTTACCTTCAACACAGAAAGGCTTGGGGGCTCAGAAGCCCACAAACAGTCCTGGACTAGACTAGCCACAGGAAAGGCAGGAAATGAGAGAAAGGAGGAGCAGAAACTAAGTGGATTGGCCTTCTCAAATGTCCTCCCTGTATTAGGTAGAATGAGGTAATAACACTAGACTGGGGTGAGTGTCCCAGATCAAATTTACAGTAGGGGTGGGCAACTGCAAAGCCACCAACTATAAGAACAGCATACAGATAGGGTGGATGGGAAACTGCAGAAATGTTTCTCACAGCAGAAAAGCAGCAGTGAGCCTTTAAATGAAAGTTTTAAACAGATAAAGGAGCCTCTAGAGAAAGCTTTTTACTGTAGAAAAGTTATATGACTCTCCTTGGCAGGAGATCAGAATCAAACAACCCAAACAGATGCTTAATAAAAGTGGACAATTTCCAGTTAATACCTCACACACAGTGAAACTGGCTAGAAAAGTATGCAGTAGACAAAGTGCTATAAATGACTCGAAAAAATAAGCAAAAAAAGGATACTTAATGTTATATATTGTAGAGCCGAGTTTGCTTAGTGTCCTTTCTTCGATTATCTCAGTGTGAAATGGCAGAAACACTCACAAACTTAACTTCTTAGGTAACAGAAAGTTGAAACCTGAGAACTTTAAAAAAAAAACCTCAAAAGAACCAATGAGGTGCTTACTCTAAGCTGTAGTCATAATGTGATAACATTTGAAGTTATATTGAATTCTAATGATATCCCAGTTAAAAGGACTCCTGCATATATAACCAATATGAAAGACTTTAATTTCAGTAAAAGTTTGAATTTCTTTACTAAAGAACTCCTTGATCATACAAAACACTGAGGTGTTACTTGTATGGAACTTTCTAAAAGTATACCTTTTTGACAAAATTACAAGTTGGCATACACAAAGGACAAAGAAACTGATTTACAGAAGAACATTTATAGCTTAAAATTAGATAATCATTAAGAAATAACAAAAGAAATAGCTTAAACAGTAAATATGTAGACATTTTACAACATAAAACTATGATGCATTTAGAAAAGATTAAAGTAACTAATATTCCATAAATCCTAAATGCATGCATAAGTTGGCTACTAGAACAAAAAGGATTGTTAAATCTAACCACATCAAAGAATTATACTCCTCTGGTAGTAAAAAGAAGGTTACTGAAATAGAAGATATTTTGGTTGTTTTTGTGTCTCGTTTTAATAGGATTAATCAACACAAACCAACAATGGATACACAAGATCTAATTAAAAAATGTATTAATATATACTGAAAGTAGACTGTAAGAAGGTCAAATAAAAATAATTGACAAGGCTATATCAATGTCCAAACTCAAAATTCAAATTAATTAATTAAAACCCAATAAGACACCTCAAAATGATGGTATAAGACCTGAACTATGCAAAATGATGACTAAGGATGCTTTGAGTATTTTACAAGAGGTATTTTCCAATAGTTAATGGACTTTGTTGCCTCACAGTTAGACGTTGCCTGTTCGATTCTCAGTTAGAGCATCTTCTGTGCGGCAACATGCGTGAATGGGCGTTCCTTCGCTGAAGGTTGTGCGTTAGGCCCGGCAAGCCAGTACGTAAAAATCTACTGCCAATCATTAGCGGACCGGAGTTCCGCTGTGGTGACCCCTAACTGGGAAAAGCCGAAAGACACAAACAAACAAATGGACTTACAAAGATGCCACCATCCTGGAAGTACACCCTAATATCCCCAATTTATTTTAAAACCTGATAAGGACTCCACATAATGTTCTTCATATAGACCAATTTCATTATTAAATGTAGGTTATAAAACATCCATGGCAATCTATGCCTCTAGAATAAAATGATTTCTTCCAATGTTGATAAACAGTGATCAGAGTAGGTTTATAATGTACAGAAACACCTATGATAATATCAAGGGGATACTATCAATAATTGATTATACTAATTCAAAAACAGAACTAACTTTGGTTAGTCTGGATATCAGTAGTGCATTTGATTCGGTTAATTGGGAGTACTTACTATTAGTATTGGAGGAATGTAATTTTTCAAATTTCTTACAATTAATCAAGCTTGTCTATGAACACTCCTTTGCACACATTAAAATAGACGCATATACTTTCCAATCAATTATGATTGCTAACTGGAGGCTGAGCTCTCTCAACATAGGACTGGCAAGACCAGTCAGGAGGAGAAGGTTACCACACACACTATAGACCCAGTCTCACATAGTACCATCACAACCTCAAATCATACACATAAACACACAAAGACATACTCGGCGGCTCTGATCAAAAATCTACCAAAACAGCAGAGGCCACCAAAGCAGACACCCAAACAACCACCACCTCAGAACACAACACCTGCAACACATAGACCTCACAGTCAGGTGTCAAACAGTCACAGCCCTTAAGGCCAAACACAATGCCAGACACACTAGTCATTGGTGACTCCATAGTCAGACACCACCAGACTGAGTAAGGAGAAGGTCACAGTAAGCTGCCTGTCGGGCGCTAGAATCCGCCACATAACGCAAGCACTCAGGTCTCTCAACAGCAGGTACAAATATGACTCAGTCATTGTCCACGCTGGTGTAAGCGACCTGAGACATACCTCCTTGGACTACATGAAAGAGACATTGAGGAGCTCTCTGATTATGTAGCCCAGGCAGGTATGACCCTTGAGCAGTATCCTACCTTCACCAAGAATGATGCCACAATACAGAGATAAGATGATCAGCTTTAACAATTGGCTTAAACACTGGTGTCATTCAAAGGGGATCCAATGTCTGACTGCCTGGGATGACATGCTGCGGCTTGCACCTGTCACCCTGGGATTCGGATATTGGCAAAGGCTCTTGCCACCCCATAGTGCCTTTAGGCAAGGCTCAAATTCTAAACCACCCTAGAACACAAAAAGGAAAAAACTAAGGGTAATGCTGCTCAATGCCAGAAGTCTAAATCTCAAAAGGCCCTTCTCAGTATGGAGAACATCGATGTCTGTGCAGTGACAGAAACCTGGTTCAAGGCTGAGAGCACCCCAGCACTATCAGGTTTTACCTCTTATCATCCCCAAAATCCAATACCAAGAAAGGAGGGTATCCATATTCATCAAAGACACCCACACCTCAAGACTGGTGGCAATGCATCGGAGACCATCCAGGTGCAATTAACCAGGCAAGACTGCCCTGCAAATTGTAGCATGTTACAGGCCACCCACAAACTCAGGAACCTCACATGGCCTTCCTGAAAACACTAGAGGGGATAAATGTATCACCAAACACCATCATATTAGGTGACTTCAATTACCCTAATATAGACTGGGAACACTATTCAAGCCCAAACACCCTAGCCCAAAAGTTCCTGGAATTCATAAACTCAAATGCCATGGAACAACTAGTCACCATCCGAACATGGGAGCACAATGTTCAACACGGAAGTATACCCCTCACTGGTGAGATCAGATCACAAACTAAACTAATCCTCATCTCCCCCCCCCCCCCCCACCTGAAAAGACCACAGTAAAGAACTACAAAGCGCCGACTTCACACTTCTAAAGACGAAAACACTACACAAGCCGCTGAATCACTTACAAATGCCTTCTACCAGCACCTGCAGGACTGTATGGATAAGGCAATCCCAAGCAAAACAAAGACTCTTTGTACCAAAGGCAAGCATCCACTCTGTTGGCCCCCAGCCATAAACAAACTCTACAACAAAGGAGGAAGCTACTACAAGATAGAGCAAAATCCTTAAAGGTAAGACACCCTTGATCACTATAAGTAAAAACTAAGAGCTCTCATAAAATCATCCAAAGCAAATTTTGAGAGAAAATAGCTAAAGACTCAAAAGACAATCATAAGGCCTTCTTTAGCTATGTTAGAAACCTGGGAGGAAACTCCCAGATATGCTCAGAACTAGTTCAAAATGATGTGAAGATTACTGATCCTACAGACATTGCCAACATACTGGCTGACAGGTTCAGTGCAAACTAAAGGAGAGATATCTATTGCAGCCCCCAAACATCTCCAACGCCCAAGTGAGAACTGCTCTCTCCAAAGCAAAAACACAGCATCCATGGGACCTGATGGTGTCCCAATTAAACCCACAGCTAGGACAGCTGTTTAATCATAGTCTTACCTCTGGATACGCCGGAGTGGCACTGCAACTGTGGTCCCACTTCACAAAGGCGGTGCCTCCACCGACCCTGGAAATTAGCCCATTAGCTTGACAAGCCTTATCTGCAAAGCCATGGAGAGGATCATAATGGACCTCATAAATAAAGACATAGGGAATTTGCAGACTTTGGATCCATCCCAGTTTGGCTTTGTCAAAGGCAGATCATGCCTTCTAAACTTGGTTGACTTTTGAAACAGTCACCAAAGCCATTGATGAGGAAAGGCAGTCCGGTATCATTGAAAAACTCATCAGCTTAAATGTTAATCCATACATCACAAGATGGGTTGCAAACTGGCTGAGTGACAGAACCCACAGGGTCAGAGTTGCTGGCGCCATGTCAGACTCAAAGCCTGTCACAAGTGGTGTACCACAGGGCTCAGTCCTCATCTACTTTTACAAGCAAACACAGGAGGGTTATGGCTGACAAAGTTTGCAGATGACTGCAAACTGGGCGCCATAACACAGATATCCTTCAGAAGGGGTCTACAGAAACGGATAACTGGTGCCAGAGCCATGGCCAAAGTTAAATGCCAAAAATGCATAGTCATACTGAGTACAGAAGAAGTTATCAGGGACCTGGAGGTTGATAGTAGTCTGTCATGCTAAAGTAGTAGTTAGGAAGACCACCTTCTACATTGCCCACACCTTATCATGAAGGATTCTCATCTAGATCAAGGGAGGTCATACACTCCATCATCATCACTCTCATCAGACCAATGATTGAGTACAATGCCGGAATGTATCTGACTGACACTTTGCAGCAGCTGGAGAGGCAAAGTTCCTCACCAAAAAAAAGGAAGGGTCTCAAACATCATCTGTCCTATGCTGCCCGACTGAAAGAACTCCAGCTCTATTGCTCAGAGGTGACCTTTGCCTAACATACAAGGCCATGTCAAACCCAGATTTGATGAATATGCTTCACCTCAAAAATCTAGATCTAGGGCGCTGGAGGGATAGATTCATCACCCAAAGACTATGCTGTGGAATAAAGTGAGGTGAGCACTCTCGGCCCTTTTGTTCAAGATCTCCAACCAATGGATGGAGAGAGAGATAATACCCCAGATTACTCAGTGTGTCACTGCTCAACAGAGGCACAGCAAAATAATGGGTATAGTTCTGTAAATGCCCTCAGGCAGATAGCCTAGTATGAACCTATGAACCTATGAACCTATAAAGGTACTAAACAGGATTGTCCCTTGTCCCCATTGCTTTTTGCTCTAGCTTTGGATACAAATTATATAAGATTAAATAAAAACATCAAAGGCTACTAATAAATTATGATGACATCCTATTAACTTTGACTGATTACAATTCTTGTTTTATTGCAGTATTCCAAGCAACAGAACTATTCAGATGAAATTGGGACTAGGTTTTAATGAGAATAAGACTAAAATACTACCTGTTAATTATAATAATAATAATAAAATAAGTAACATGAAAACATTGTGAAAGATTGTAAAATCACTTGCATAGGGATAATCTTGTCTGATAATATTAAAGATATAACCCTTAATTATAATAATGTAAATTCCATAAACGAAACTGTTAATAAATGGAATACATTTTTTCAATATGGAAGAGAGCCTCTTCTTAATTAAAATGGTTATCCTTCTTTAAATTCTATATATAATATAATCTTTATCCCCCCACTCCCAAAAATATAAGACTATAATTCTTTTTAAGATTTTTTGGTTTCTTAATAAGCCTAGATTGGCTTTAAACCATCATATTAGAGACTAGACATCAGGTGTTATTGGTCTTCCAGATTTAGAAGTATATTCCTTATCCTGAATTCTTAAGACAATAATCTCTTGGTTAAATAACAATTGTAATGCCAAATGGAAAGATATTCAGGGAATAATTTTGTGTAAATGAAGTAATTTAACAAAATCATGTCATACTAAAATAGCTACTAATAAATGCCATTGGTTAATGAAATACTATTTTATAGAAAAAAAAACAAACCAGTTAACTCTTATTATATTAATGCAATAACCTCCTTTAAAAAATTTATTTTCAGGAACTCTGAATATAAAGCATGGATTTTCTTACTATTTTGTGTAGGCAATTGGAAATACAATTAGTACATTTAATTTAACAACCATGATTACATTTAAAGATAAAACCCTGTTATACTAGTATCAATTACTAGACAATGGGAAGTTACAAAATGTCAGCCATATCATTAAGTCTGAATTAAGCAAAGACGTGGTTAGAAATTCAAAATTGTAGACAATTAGTTGAACATAAGATTAATCTAATGCATCCAATAGTTAGAATTTTTTCCTCACATTCATTGATAATGCAAGGGCCTCTCAATGCAGTGACAGTTTTAACACCTCTGCAATAGTGTAGGGGGAGGGGACTCTCAATTCCTCTTGAACTACAAAAGAAAACACTGAACAAGGCCTGCAGTTTAGTTACTTTTCTGGCTGTAGCTGGATAACTTTTAAGTATAGTGTAAAATAAGGTCTGAGCCAAACATAAATGAGGGTGATTAGAGACAGAAAAGAAGCAGTCCTTTTATAGAAGGTAAAGGAAATAACAGTGACCCCCACAAATCCCATTATATGTCAATGGCATGGGAATTCAAAGTTACTTCCTTATGTCTGGCATGAGTCATACAAAGTATTATGGGAAAGACAAAAGGTTGAGGAAGAACAAGATCATGTGGCTACATCAAGCACCATTGGCAGCCATATTGTGGAAAATAGGCTAAAATTACATATAAAGCACTTAGAGTGATTTTGAGGTGTTAAATAGGTCAGGAAACAGAGTGAAAAAACTTTTTTTTTTAGTTCTAGGGTGGAGTTTTCCATTAGCACGATGAAGACAAGAACATCTAGAATCACCTCTTCATATAATGTATGCTTTAAATTCAAATAATTGCTGGATAAATGGACTTTAATAATTAACTACTCTTATCACATTTCTTTTTCTGTTTAAAAAGCCTAGTTTTATAGCAGACACCATTGTAAATAGTTATTTTAGTTTTTTATACTTTTAGATATATATTTTTTTTATAATATTTCTGTTCTATATTAATGTTTTGTTAAAGTTTTCAATAGAAATTGAGAAAAACATTTTTATCTGGGGATATAACAATGAAGATATTGAAAGACAGTATAAATCAATTAATGAAAGGAGAAATGATAGAACATTACTAGCATTTGCAGATAATAGGGAAGCAGAAGACGGGCAAGTAAAAACAGCTAGTAACCATGTTAGACTTATGCAGATATAACAAGGTTTATTCCAAGGAATACAGGAGACCATTAAGAAAAAACTGGTTCATTTTATAAGGTTTGAAGGACACAGCTCTTAGAGTATTTGGATGCACTGTATTTTGGCTATAGGAAGGTGGTGAATTTGAAAAACAGTTTTGTAGATCAATATGTGTGTATGTACCTTTAAGAAGGTATCAAAGGGCTTGCACAAGTGTATATATACCGAGCACGTGCAAGTCTGACTGCCATTTTGCAGTAAGCTGCTGAGATGCAAGCATGTATGTATGCAAGGTCTGTCTGTTAACTAGTTTGTATTTAATGATGCTGTTATCCTTCCTGATGTGCTTCTATGTATTAAAGCATCTAAACGAAAACCCCAGCCTTCTTGTCATATATGTTGGAGGTGAACAAGCAACATGGTACCAGATGCAGCATGTGTAAAGGACAAGGAATTAGAAATGGCATGTTCAAGGGGCATGACGTTTAGCGGCTTGTCTAAAACAACTTAAGGTACTTGCTCAGAGCTGGAGGAATATAGAAGAGTGGATCATCCCTAGAATGTACAAACTTCACCAAACAGGTCAAAAACAAATTTCAGGTATTAAAATGTCAGCACTATTTCTTTTGCATTATATGAAATGAGGCATACAGAACATTCTAAATGCTATTTACATAAATCGATATGTACAATAATGATAGAAATATTTAAATTACTGCGGAAAATTTTTGAAATAAAGTCTGAATTGCATAAAATGAATAAAATAGGAAATAACCACATTTTCGCAAAGCATGTATTTTTCATATTAAGTAAAAATATACAAGTTATCAGAAGTGTAAAAAGGTGTTTGCATGTTTATGTAGTGTTACAGTAAAGCTACTTCACAAAACTACAGCCATTACAGGGCATATTTTTGCAGAGTACAGCCATTATAGAGCATATTTCTCAAAGTACAGTGTTTCAAAGAGTTTATTGTGTATTTGAATGTTATTACAAGCTCACAGAACTGTTTGTTCATACATAATTACAAGGGCCATATTTTAGTGTGTTTGTGTATATTTTGTGGGAATGGCAGATGGATTTTGAAAGCCCAGTGCACTTGTGTTTGACAGTAATATTGCTGAGAACTGGAGAGTGTTTGAACAAGAGTATGACATTTTCATACAGGCTGCATTTTCTGATAAAGATGACTGTACAAAGGCATTTTTTCTGCTTAATTTAGCTGGATCAGAAGCCATAGAAAGGGAACGCTCATTGGTGTATGCATCTGCTGGGGGAAACCATTGTTTTGTTGTACCGGCTCAGTCAAGGGAGGACCCTGAGTGCTTAAAACGTAAATTTCAAGAAATAGTTAACCCCTCAGACAAATGTTATAATGGAGAGGCACTTATTTTATACAAGGGATCAAAAGCCTGGTGAAACTTTTGCAGCATATATAACTGACTGAGAAACACGGCTAAAACTTGCAGATTTGGCAATTTAAGGGAGGAGTTGATAAAGGACAGACCTGTGTGCGTTATTAAAGATAATGCTGTGAGAAAGATTTTGCTTCATGACAGTGATTTAACTTTGAATAAGGCCACTGAGATTTGTCAGATATGCAAGCTTACAGAAAAGCACACAAATATGCTTACAAATGAGAACACCTCTAGGAGGCACAGGGAGAAAATTCATGTTGATAGTATGCAGCACTTTATTGAACGAAGCAGGCCCAAGAACATGGCAGCAACCGCAACCCCTGCAGCACTCACTGGGTAAACCCCAGAGCTTTCCAGCAACTTCCAGAGATTGCACAGTCTCAGTGAAGTATAAGAGTGAGTCAGCAAACTCAAAGCATTGGCCCCAGTTTAATTTCATTGCCAACTGTCGTAATTGTGGTGGAGGTCATGAATTTAAAGGAGAAAAATATTTAGCTTTTGGTCAGCAGTGCCACAAATGTAATAAACGGAATAATTTCAAAAGGTTTTGTAAATCAAAAGGCCCACACTGTTTTATTAAAAGGGAGCATTTTATGAAACAAGTTGATCAATTAGAAAGCTCCACCCCTACTCTTTATATGGATGGTGAGTCAGTGCTTCAAGAAACAGTCAATGTAGTAGATTTAAGGGCAAAGAATGAAGTATTTTGTACTGTTCGGATAAATGGCAAACCTATAGAGCTCAATGTTGATGCAGGTTCTAAGTGCAATGTTATGTCAGCAGAAACATTTGCAAGAGTATGTCATGGTGAAAGGCTTAATTTGGCAAGATGTGCGAAGCCTGTTACTTATGGAGGTGAGGAAATTCAAACCAAAGACTCAGTAGTGCTTTCATGTTACTCTGCTGGAAGAAGCTATGACTTATTTTATATGGTTAGGAGGCACGTCCAATCATTATTGGGGCTCAGAGATGGTTTGAAGGTGGGACTGCATTGGTTTAATAAGGAAGTCCATGATGTTAGCTTAAAAGACCACTATAATTTTGCCCAGCACATTTTTTCTACCTATACTGATCTGTTCGAAGACAAACTAGGCAAACTTCCAGTTGTGTACTCCATGAAGTTAGACCCAGAGGTTAGTCCAGTTATCAGGCCAGCACCTAAAGTTCCAGTAGCCATGCAGGACAGTCAAAGCTGAGCTAGATAAAATGGTGTGACAAGGTGTGATTTGTCCAGTTACAACTCCAACTGAATGGGTATCTTCCATGGTGGTAGCTCATAAGAAAAGCTCAGATGACATTAGAATATGTATTGATCCGTGAGATTTGAGCAAAGCTCTAACAAGTCCTCATCATCCAATGCACACAGTAAAAGAAGTTGCAGCCTTAATGCCAAATGCCACTATGTTTTTCTGTCATAGATGCAGAGAGTTTATTTTGGCAAATTTAGCTTGACAAAAAAATCATCATTGCTAACTACTTCCAGTACTCCATTTAGCAGTTATAGATTTTTGGGAATGTCATTTGGGATAAATTATGCAAGTGAAGTCTTTTAATAAGCAATGGAGCAATTTTTTTCTGGGTATCCTTGTGCTATTATAGTAGATAACAAACTGGTAGGAGGTCATGGTGAAGCAGAATATGACAGAAACCTTGAAGAAAAGGCACTTCAAATGAATCTTAAGCTCAATCCACACAAATGCAAATTCAGGCTACAAGAAGTTACTTGCGTTAGTCATTTATTTACCAGTTCAGGCCTGCAACCAGACCCTTCAAGACAAATAACTATTCTCGAGATGCCAGCACCAGACAATGTTCAAGCCCTGCAATGTTGTCTTGGCATGGTTAACTACCTAGGCAAGTTCATTCCAGACTTGAGCCAACTATCAGGACCACTCAGAGAGCTGACACATAAAGATGTATCATGGTCTTGGTTAGAACAACACCAAAGAGGATTTGATGTCCTGAAACAGAGAATCGCTAGTCCACCAACACTCTGATATTATGAAGTTCACAAGCCAGTAACACTTTCCTGTAATGCTTCAAAATTTGGTCTTGATGCAGTCATTCTACAAGAGGATCACCCTGTTTCCTATGCATTGAGAACTCTTACTCAAATTGAGATGCAGTATGCTCAGATCGAGAAAGAGCTTATGGCAATTGTTTGCATGTTCGAAGTTTCTTGATTTATATTTATGGTGGACCTATCCAGATTGAAACAGACCCCACCAATGTTTGTTCACTCTCTTGAGAAAAACTATGCATTCAGCTCCAGCTAGACTGCAACGTATGATGCTGAGATTGCAAAAGTATAATTTTAATCTTGTCTACATAAAAGGCAAACGTCTTTATCTTGCTGATACATTATCCAGATCACCCAGAAGTACCACAGAACAGCATGAGAATGAGAACCTTGATTTTGAAGTCATGGAAGTGAGAAATTTTTCTTCCACAGAGATCATACAGTCACAGATCCAGTTTTACAGAGGCTCATCCACTTTATCAATCAAGGTTGACCGTCAAAGCAGTCTAGTTTACCTCAAGAAGCTCAAACTTATTTTCCATACAGAGATGATGTTTTGGCTGACAAGAGTATCATTATGAAAGGTCCAAAGGTCATTGTTCCAACGTCCTTCCAACCAGAGCACATTACTGTCTTGCATCGTGGTCACTCAGGAGTTGAATCTACCAAAAGAAGGGCGAGAGAACTAGTATTTTGGCCTTCTGTGTCACAAGACATTGAGAGAGCGCTTTCATTTTGTTGTGTGTGTAAAAGTACAAAGTCACATCAACAGAAGGAACCACTTCATCTGAACCAGATTCTGGAACAACCTTGGTCGACAGTACCCACAGATATTTTTGAATGGCATGGTCAACATTATTTGGTGTTAGACTCTTATTCCAATTGGTTCGCGATTGACCTACTAACTAATCTACTATCCAGTACTTGTCATTACTAAGATGAAACATCATTTTGCAATCCATGGTAGTCCACTCCACACAGTTATTTCTGACAATGGCACACAGTTTACAAACCAACAGTTCAAAAGATTTGCTGAAGAGTGGGACATTACGCATGTCACGAATAGCCCAGAGTATCTGCAGTTACTTGAGAAGTCAAAATTGAGATAATAGTGATGTTTTCCTGAATCTTGAATCTTGGAAATGTTCCTTGTGATAAACACCTTGGCTCACCTGCTCAGAGACTGTCGAGACAAACCAGAACCACATTACCAATCAGTAGCCAATTGCTGGTTCCATGTGTCAAAAACAACAGGTTAGTGAAAGCCAATCTGTTGAAGAAACCGCTAACCTAGAAGTCCTGCTACGATAAAACCAGCAAACTACTCAATCCATTATGAGGGGGAGAAGTGGCAAGGATGCAGACGTCAAATGTTATGATCAGAATGGTGTCGTGAATATTGGTCCAGAGCCGAGATCATACATTGTGAAATCACAAGGAGCAATTTTTAGGCAGAATCAGAAGCATTTGAGACCAGTGTTCAAGCCTATACCATAGCACATAGCCTGTGAGAGAGAGTGAGTTGTTCTGTTTTCCAATTCCATAGGAAGTTCCAGAAGACATTCCCATTCCTATGACGAATCCAGAAGTTCCTGATACGAGTTGTGGACTGCAGACTGTCCCTGTTACTGAATTTGTTTCAAATTGTTGTTACAAAATATGGCTGCATATCTAAGCCCTGTAGCAGATATGAAGCAATTTTGACATGAACACTGTGTTTTGTTTCTAATGCATATAGTAATGCATGTCTAACTTGAATAATTTTTTTTCAAAAGGGCAATATTTGTAAGAGAGAGGATGTAGATCAATATGTGTGCATGTACCTTTAAGAAACTATCCAAGGGCTTGCACAAATGTATAAATACCTAGCTCATGCAAGTCTGACTGTCATTTTGTAGTCGGCTATTGAGATGTAAGCACATATGTATATATGTATGTCTGCCTAACTAGTTTGTTCATATTTAATGATGCTGCTTCCATCCTGATGTGTTTCTATGTATTAAAGCATCTAAATGAAAACCCCGCCTTCTTGTCACGTGTTGGAGATGAATGAGTGACAGGTTTGTTATAAAGAGCAGAAGGAAGGACATAAACATAATTTAACTGAAAGAGGAACATTCCCCTGAATTAACTGTACTTTCTATAAACATATAAAAAGGGAGCGACCACTTCATATAGCTAGTGAATAGAAAGAAATATCTGGTAAATGGGACTGCAACCTGTAACAAAAAAATATAATGCATCTTCTTGCCCTGTGCATGGGCTGTGAAGCTTTCTGTGTGGGTAAAACTAACTGCTGGCTGAAAGATAAAATATGTACTCGCATGTTTGATATAAGGAGATGAATTCAAACTAATGCCTTCATTAAACACTTAAATATTGCAGGTGAAGGACATTCTGATACTTTTATGAGTATTCAGAGAGTGTACCATTCGGCCAGATGAGGTGATTTAGTAACTAAACAGAAAATTTGGAATATAAATTGATTAGTGAACTACATGCCGATGCAATACCCGGTCTAAATGAAGCAGTAAATTTGACATCTGTTTTGAAATTACTACAACAGAAGTGCAAATGATAGTATCTCTCTAAATGTGATTGTGATGTCATTTGGACATGTGACTCTGTAAACTTTTAAATTGCAGCATTTGATTTGTTTATACCAGACCTGTTGAAGCAGCTTTTAATGGTATGTAGGAGGAGAAAACATCAAGCACTACAGCTGCCAGCAGAGTAAGGGGACAGTGATGGCAGTCCAGTAGGTGAAGACTTGATTCTCACTGTCTCCATGTTTGACGGGAATGAGTGTGTTGTCCCCTCCCTCACCCCAATTATGGTGTCACTCAACCTTTTGTGGCCTTCACTATCCCTGCATCTTGTTTTGTTTGTTTGCATTTGGTTCCTCACCTACCCAGCTTACCCTACCTAGAAATACCCTCATCCCTTACCCAGCATTCCTCTTGTACTAAATAAAAAAATGGACACCTGTCCCACAAAAAAAAAAAAAAAAAGGTCCCATACATCAATCTCCATTTTGCATGTGTGTCTACTTGACGCTCTTGATTCGGTCCAGTTGTCTATAGGTTCATAGGTAGGTACTAGGCTATTAGCCCTAGGGCTTATATAAGCCTAGCCAAATGGTAACCTGGCTTTTGCCACACAAGAAAATTATTTTCCTGTGTCCCTGTCAAGCAGAGCTACAGAAGCAATCCCAGGTGTGAATTTCCTATCTCCCATCCAATCATCAAGATTTTTCTTGAGTGCTAATGAGGAGCTTTGTTTGATATAGATAGGTAGTTTGTTCCAGAGTATGGGAAGTCTCTGGGACAGGAATCTATCCCTCCAGCATGCTCTGTTTATTGTGGTGACAAGGTTTAGGTCCCTACAGCTTGTAGCTCTTAGGAATTGGGATTTCCTTAAGTGGAGCATGTCCAACAGCTCTGGGTTTGACATAGCTTTGTATGTTAGGCAGAGATTGTCTCTGAGTAGGCGATATGCGACAGAGTAAAGCTGGAGTTTTTTGAGATGGTCTGCGTAGAGCATCTGTTTGAGGCCAGTAATCTTGTTTGTGAGATATTTCTGTGGCCTTGCCAGTTGTTGTAGATGTCTTGTGAGGTACATACCAAAAGGGGCATTGTACTCTATAATGGGTCTAATGAGTGATGAGCAGAGGGGAACAATGACCTCTTTTTTTCCTGGATGAGAAACCTTTTGTAATGAGGTGTGCTACGTAGAAGGATTTCTTGACTATGGTGGCAATGTGATTATCAAAGGAGAGACTACTGTCCACCTATGTCCCAAGGTCTCATCACACTTTCGGGGTTAAGTAGGCTACTGCATATGTGGTAGCTCATGGGTAAAGAGTTTTTAACAAAAGGGATGACAATGCACTTTTTGGCATTGAGCTTGAGGCCATGGCTTTGACACCAGGCATCTGTCTCAGTGAGGCCCTTTTGTAGGATGTCCACATCGTTAGGAGTTTTGATTATGGCTCCTAGTTTGCAGTCATCTGCGAACTTTGTTAGCCAAAGACCTTCTGTGTTAGCCTGTACTTCAGAGAAGTAGATACCAAACAGGGGAGGACCTAGGTCTGAACCCTGTGGTACTCCACTTGTCACTAGTCTGAAGTTGGATTTAAAGTCTGCTACTTTCACACTGTGGGTTCTGTCAGTGAGCCATTTGGCAACCCATCTTGTGACATAGGGATTTATACCTAGTTTAGTGAGTTTATCTGTAATTCCAGAGTGGGGGATGGTGTCGAAAGCCTTGGCAAGATCTAGATAGGCTGTGTGAACCACCGTACCCTCATTTACGGCTTTGATGACTGCTTCAAAGAAGTCTTTCAGGTTTAGGAGACATGATCTGCCTTTTACAAACCCGAACTGGGTAGGGTCCAGAGTTTGGAGATTACCAATGTCATTGTTTATAAGTTCCATGATGATAACGTTCCATAGCCTTGCAGACCGGGCTCGTCAGGCTAATGGAGCGGTAGTTCCTGGGGTCCGTGATGGCTCCCCCTTTGTGGAGTGGGATAACCGTTGATGTGCGCCATTCATTGGGCACAAGGCTTGAGGTGAGGCTATGATTGAACATGGTACTTAGGTGGGGTGCCAGTTCATTCTGTAGTTCATGTATAACACAGCCTGGGATGTTGTCAGGTCCCATGGATGCTGTGTTCTTGCCTTTGGAGAGTGTTTTTTTTACCTGTGCAGCCATGATTACAGGAACTTTGCATTCTTCCAGTATAGAGATGGGCCCTTTAAGGGATGAGAGAGAGGTAAAGTTAGCACTGAACCTATCTGCCAGGATGTTTGCAATATCAGTTGGTTTTGTATATTTAGTGCCATTGTGCTGTAACTCAAAGCAGATCTGAGTGTTGCCATTGAGATTCTTGACATAGCTATAGAGGGCTTTGTTGTAGTCTTTAAAATCAGTGGTGATTTTGTTTTCATAACTAGCTTTGGAAGATTTTATGAGGAATCTCAGCTTCTCCTGAGGCTGACCACGGAGTTCCTCCAATCATGGGATTTTATTCTATTTTGCAACAGTTTCTTTCTTATGTTGTAAAGTTTGTTTATGGCAGGGGACCACCAGATTGGCTTCCTTTTTTTGGAGGATAGTATCTTGGTTCTGTTAGGGATTGCATGATCCATGCACTCATGTAAGTGCTTATAAAGTGCAATTGTATAGGATTCAGCAGTTTTACCTCTATTGTCCGTCAGCATGGGTGTCGTGAAGTTTGCCACTTCTCTCTTAAGTGTGAAGTTGGCTTTGGAGAAATTTTTTACGGTGGTTTCCCTAATGGGCGGTGAGGGTGGGATGTGGATTCTAGGGTGATTTGCTTGTGGTCGGATTTGACCAATGAGAAATTGACCTCTGGTGTGGAACACCAGTTGCCCATGTTGGTAATGACCAGGTCTAGAGTATTGCTGCCCCTGGTGTGGGGGGGGGGGTGGATAATTTGATCCAAGGCATTGGAATTTATAAATTCCAGAAAATGTTGAGCACAAGAGTTTGATACATGAGTAGTTTTCCCAGTTATTGGTGGGGTAGTTGAAATCGCCCATTATTAGGCGAAGTTGTACCCTAATATTTTCCAGTGTATCAAGAAATGAGTGGGAATCTTGGGGCATGGTGGGGGATCTGTAGCAAGCTACAATTTTGGATTGTGGTCTTGCCCAGAGTTAGTTGCACTTTGGATAATCTCGGATGCATTATGCTAAGCAACTAGCCTGGAGGTGTGGATATCCTTAATGAATATGGACATGCCTCCACCTTTAGTGCTTCGGTCCAGGTTAGGTGGCTGAAAGGTGTGGTATGAATTATAGCCTGGTAATGCAGGGGTGCTCTCTGGAGCCTTGAACCAGGTCTCTGTCACTGCACAGATGTCTATGTTCTCCGTAACATAATTATGTTGTTGCTACCCCTCTCTGTGGAGGTGACAGTCAAAATTCAGCTAATATTCGGCACATATCAGTTTTTACTGTTGAAGAAATGGATAACTATGGTTCTTTCCTACCTCCCTCCTGCACATTCCTGTATTGCTTTCTCTTTCTTCCCCCTGCTTGCTCCCCATTTCACTACTTTCCCATCTACCCCATTTTAACACATGTAATCTGGTAAAAAAATAGAATCACACATAAGTACCAGAATAAGCAATGGATCCCTTTGCTTTTTGGCATTTAGATTTGCGAGGAGTTTGGCATCATCCACCAATGCCAAGCAACAGAGCGGCTTTACAGTGCTGCAGTTTCCTCTGTGCAATGCTGCTTAATCCCATTGTGCTACTTCAACACACACAATATCATATGCTGAATGTACTATATAGAATAATATGTCATTGCATTATCACTGTTTATTTAAAAGTATTTACATACACCTGGATTTGTCCAGTATCATATGGGCTCAAAAAGAAGTGCGTCAATGCATTTACACCTGCTGCCACAGAGTCATCTAAGCTGCAGGTATTTCATAGACTCAATACTAACTCTGACTTTTAGCAATGCAGCTCACATTTGCGCACTGCTTAAATATGGGCAAACAGGAAAAGTAATAGAAATGTGCATCTCGTATGCGCAAGCACTTTGCCAAATGTCGCATAAACCCACTGCTCACCACTGTGCTATGCTAAGTCACTATTAGCATGTATTACTGCTGTTTATGTCCATTTACTTTTTATGCCATGAAACTACATGTGGAAACTTAACAACTGAAGGGTCTCTGTAACAATATATCACATATTTACAATGCAGCCATGTGTTGCCTCCCCCATGCACTGCCACCTTGGCGTCTTGGTACTTTTTCACACATATCAACTGCACTACATCAATTAATATCAAATGTGTGATATGCAATGCACATCAGTCTGGTAACATGCAGAACTAGAATTATCTTCACAGTTGAACATGCCTATACATCCATCAACTGACCCTGGGAACTATTGACCCATAGGCCTAACCAGGCTTATCTGCAAGGCTATAGAAAGAGTCATCATAGGCCTTGTCCACAAGGACATAGGTGACCTTCAATACTCTTGACCTGACCCATTTTGGTTTTCTCAAGGGTAGATCTTGCTTATTAAACCTAGTGGACTTCTTTGATAATGTCCCCATACCTCTCACCCTCTTAGCAATCTGGACAAATCCATAAGTAAAAGTGGGACAAAGGTCCAAAAATAGGGACAATTTTTAAATACTGCTGTTACAAACTGAGAAAGTTGATAGAATAACGGGTTTTGTATTGCAGTGAATTTTTTGAAGGGTATGAAGTCTGAAACTCAAATGTCTGTCATTATTTTCCAACTTCAGTCTTTAATAATTTGCCCCTAATTTGCCAGAAAACCATGATTTTCTGTAAAGCACACCAAAAATATGAGTCAAAAATCTGGACATTTTGCAAAAAAAAAATTGAGAGATATGCCCCAAAGCTTTGGATGACAGAAAACAGGACATAGTCTCTGTTGATTTAGTCAAGGCCTTTGACACCATCCTCCATTCAAGTATCATAGAGAAAATCTCCCACGTGGGGATTAACCCATACATTACTAGATGTGCACCCAACTGGCTCACCAACAGAATGCACACTGTCAAATTTGGGGCGCCCACCTCTACCAGTAGACCAGTTACCAGTGGAGTACCAGAAGGAACTGTGCTGAGCCCTCTACTGTTTGGAAACTATTTCTCTGATGTCCAGGCAAAAGTAGATGGCCTGTGGCTTACCAAGTTTGCAGATGACTGTCAATTGGGTACAATCATGTAGAGAACCCCAGCGTTGTTAACATATTACAGAAAAGGCTGACAGACAAATGATTGGTGCCAAACTCATGGAGTGAAACTTAATGCAAAAAAATGCTTCATTCTCCTCTTTGGTAAAGAAGTGCCCTCACTAATTATTATGTACATAGCACCCCTCTAAGCTCAAACTCAGTGGTGCCAGACTTGGGAACACGGGTAGATAGCAATCTAAACTTTGATCACTATGTTACCATAGTGGTAAGACACACATTCTACATTGGGCATAAATAAGGGTATCATGTACAAGACCAGTGAGGTCATAGTTCTGCTGTGCTTGACCCTTATCAGACCACTAATTGGGTAAAATGCTCTCTTCTGTATGTACTTCACCAGACACCAGCAGCAACTGGAGAAATCAGAGGTTTCTGAACAGTAGAATCCAGTGCCTCCAAAACATGATACAAATGGAAAGACTGAGCCCTGTCACTGTACTCACTACCATACAGGCTGCTGAGAGGTGACCTGTGCCTGGCCTACAGAGCAGTCTCAAACCTTTGCCTACTGGAAATGCTGGACATCCACAAATCAAATGGGACAAGAATAACTTGCTCTAGCAATCTCAACCTAGTCTGTGACATAAACTGAACATGCTGGAGAGAAAAATATATCTCCCAGCAATTGCCGCTTCTTTGGGATAGGCTCCCACTGCATGTTAAGCAGTTCTCATCAATGACCCTATTCAACCTTGACAGCTGGATGGGTGATGGTAAATTCACCCCAGGGTGGCACATATTTCCCTCATGGACAGGGGCATTTGGTGGTGATAGCAAAATTGCTCTGCTAACAAAGGCCATCTAATTATTCTCAATAAGGGATTTGGGTTTTTACATAGCTAGGCTTGGAAAGCCCCTAGGGCCATTAGCCTAGTAATCTGCTATGAAGCTATAAAACTAAGCAGGCCTCCCAACATCTTCTCTCCTACACCCAGTGATGATGGCATCTACTATAAGTTGTCCTGCAGCCTTGTAAATGTCAGAATTGTGCCGTGGCACTTGCATAAAGTACTGAGCTCAGTAGTCTGTGCTTTTAGGTAGGGGGTCCTGTTCTGACTGCAGTCAGTTGTGCGTGCATGTGTGTGTGTGTGTGTGTGTGTGTGTGTGTGTGTGTGTGTGTACTTGCTTGATATTACATAGATCCTTCTACACCAGCATGTGGTACACTGTTATTCCTATATTCTCCTCGCCAGACACTGCTGATGTCATCAGCTATATCTGATTTTTGGATGTGCATTGTTCCCACCAGGGCATTGTCAGAGGCTGGCCTGTAGGCCAGGCAGAAGTCACCTTATGCTATACGATCCAGATTACAGTGATTTGGCTTTCAGTCTACCCACATAATTCATGGCATGGTTATTAGGACTTGTTTTCTTGGTGAGAAACCTCTGTGGTCTCTCCAGCTGCTGTGTCTAGTGAGGTACATGCAAAAGGGAGCATTATACTTTATTAGTGTTCTGATGAGGTTTGAGTACAGTGCTATGATATAATCCTCAGATCTGAATACGATGGTCTGACTTATGACGTGCACAACATAGGCTTTCAAACCAGTGTGAACACTTGGTGGTCGAAATTCAGATTGCTGTCTGTGTATTCCCAGTGCTTGCATTACTGGGTTTCAGTATAGCAGGACTGTTGTCAGTGCTGTAATTAGCAGGGCATCCCACTTTGCAGGAGGATAAAATAAAGACACACTTTTGCATTTATTTGTAGACTTGTGTGGCTTTGATACCAGCTATGTGTCTGTGTTAGCCCCTCCTGTAGTGTGTTATCATAGATGGACTCCATGATTGCACCAGGTGTGCAAGAATCAGCAAATCTGGTAAGTCAAAAGCCATACACTTTAGCCTGAACTGTTGATAAATATGTTCCAAACAGTAAAGGGCCAAACAAAGATCCCTGGGGTATGCCAGTGGTGACAACTATACTGCTACAGGTTGATTCACCAGCTTTCACAGTATGTGTTCTGTCACTGAGCCAATTGATTACCCATTTAGTGACATAAGGGTTAATTCCCAGCTGGATGAGTTTTTCAATGATGCCTGCAATGGGGGTTGTGTCCAAGCCCTAGGCCACATCAGGATAGCCAGTATGCACTGTCTTACCTTCATCCACACCTGTCACACAGAATCAGTGGGCTGTGACAACATCACAGATTGTCTATCGTGTGACTCAGCACATACACCTTCCTGACATAGTTTAATACACACTTCAACACACCCTCCACACAGACTGTGTTCCTGTAGAAGGGTGTACATCAACATACATCATGTGAGTACTGGGGGCAGCACCCGATGCATGCATGTATAGACACATCCTGACTGTCCTCATCTGTGAGGTAGACCAAAATGTCATCATGTCCGTTTTACTAAATGGACATTAGTAATATCCTGGCTGTATGCAACAGACCTGTGTGAGTTGTTAATGCTACATCATGTCTGTTGTATCTGTTAAATGTCCTCAAAGGGGTCATCAAGGGCATGCATGATGACACCACTATCATCCTTTTGAACTTGACAAGTCCAAGGCATTTGACACAAATCCACACTGAGGTATTCACTCAACACTCAGAAGTGGCCAGTAAACACCTGCATCACCAGGTGGGGAGACCACTGTCACATACATGGCATTGAGATATGTTGAAATGTGTGAAGTGAACTATATCTCAGGTCCAGTGATCAAGTCCATACATCAGGGCTATCTGCTAGGCCCTTTCCTGTCCATTAATTAAGTCACAGACATCACATATGGCATACACATCCTGTGTCCAAACAGCTGTCTGAAGGGCTACAGATTGTGGGCAATCATTGACTCCAACTGTCATATTTTTATAATACAGACAGCATCAACACACACCAAAGATTGCTGCCACAATGATTGATTTCAACACCTGCAATGACACAAAATGATAGGAGATTTGTTATTTCAGGAAAACACACACACACAACTCAAGTATAGTGTAGACATCCCTCCCTATAATCAGACCAATAGGTATGCAACTTGTATCCTGGGGTAGATGGAATGTGAAACATCCACCAGTATGGGGTCACTGTGGTAACTACTCTTTGTATGTAAAACAACTGCTGAGTATGTGAAGGACATCCACATCACAGGCCATAATACCTCCATAGTGCCCATCCTTTATTACACCAATAACTGAGTACAATGCACCCTTCTTCATGTACTTTTATAGGTAGGTACTAGGCTATCTGCCCGAAGGCATTCATAAGCCTAGCCAGAATGTGTTGGCTTTCACCACCTCCTTAGATTAAGTTCCCTGTACCTCTGTCCAGCAGAGCCACTGAAGTGATCCCCGGGGTAAACTTTCTGTTTCCCATCCACTCGTCAAGGTTTCTCTTGAAGAGTGTTAGTGAGGAGCTCTGCCTAATGTAGATTGGAATCTTGTTCCAAAGCATGGGAAGTCTCTGGGAGAGGAAGCTATCCCTCCAGCACATCCTATTTATTGTTGTGGTGAGGTTTAGATCCCTAGAGCATGTGGCTCAAGAAGATAAGGCTTTCTTTAGGAGGAGCATGTCCATCAATTCTGGGTTGGACATGACCTTTTATGTCAGGCAGAGATCACCTCTGAGTAGGCGGTATGCAACTGAGTACAGCTGGAGTTTCTTCAGTCAGGCTGCATAGGGCATCTGTTTGTGGCCAGGGATCCTCTTGGTGAGGTTCTTCTGTGGTCTTTCCAGCTGTTGCAGGTGTCTTGTAAGGTACATCCCAAATGGGGCGTTGTACTGCTATGATGGGTCTGATGAGTGATGAGTAGAGGAGCACAATGACCTCTTTTGATCTGGATACAAACCCTTTTGTGATTAGGTGGGCCACATAGAAGGATCTGATTTTCTAACCACTTTGGCAATGTGATTATCAAAGGAGAGATTGCTATCTACTTGGGTCCCCAGATCCCTTATTACGTTTTCCGTATTTAGGAGCTACCACCTATGTGGTAGTTTGTGTGTACTTTGTTTTTCCAAAGGGGATGACTATGCACTTATTGACATTTAGCTTGAGGCCATGATTTTGACACCAGGTATCCGTCTCAGTGAGACCCTCTTGGAGGATGTCTGTGTCAGCTGGAGAGTCAATTATAGTCCCTAGTTTGCAGTCGTCTGCGAACTTGGTCAGCCATAGTCCTCCTGTGCTTGCCTGTACCTCTGAGAAGCATATGCTGAACAGGAGGGGTCCTAGGACTGAGCCCTGGGGAACGCCACTTGTAGCCAGTTTAGAGTCGGACCTAGCTCCCGCAACTCTCACCATGTGGAGTTCTGTCCCTGAGCCAATTGGCAACCCATCTTGTGACATAGGGGTTTATGTTCAGGCTGGTGAGATTGTCTATAATACCAGAATGGGGAATGGTGTTGAAGGCCTTTGCGAGGTCTAGGTATGCTGTGTGTACCACCTTTCCCTCATCTATAGCCTTGGTAATGGTCTAAAAGAAGTACACCAGGTTTAGGAGGTATGATCTGCCCTTAACAAAGCCGAACTGGGTAGGGTCCAGTGTTTGGATGTTCCCAATGACTCTGTTAATGAGTTCCATGATGATGCGCTCCATAGCCTTGCAGACCAAGCTGGTCAGGCTTATAGGGTGATAGTTCCCGGGGTCTGTTGTGGCTCCACCTTTGTGGAGCAGAGTAACGTTGCTATGCGCCACTCTATGGATACATAGCCTGTGGAGAGGCTGAGTTTGAACAGTGTGTTTAGGTGAGGGGTTAGTTCGTCTTTGAGCTCATGTAGGACACAGCCTGGGACATCATCTGGTCCCACTGATGCTGTGTTTTGGGCTTTGGAGAGGGCTATTTTAACCTGAGTGTCTGTGATTTCAGGAGCTCTACATTCTTCTGGTATGGTTATGGGCCCTTTTGGGGGTGAAGTTTGCACTAAACCTGTCTGCCAGGATGTTGGCAATATTGGTTGGTTTGGTGTATTTTGTGCCATTCTGCATTAACTCTGAGCAGATCTGAGCATTGACACTTAAGATTCTTGACATAGCTAAAGAATGCCTTGTGGTTATCTTCGGAGTCCTTGGCCATTTTTCTTTTGAAGCTCGCCTTGGACGATTTTATGCGGGATCATAGTTTCTTGCTGATACTGATCAGGGATGCCTTTCCTTCTTGGGATTTTACTCTTTTCTGTACTAGTTTCCTCTTTCTATTGTATAGCTTGTTTATGGCAGGAGTCCACCAGATTGGTTTCCTTTTTTTTCTTGGAGGAGTGAGTCTTGGTTTTGCTTGGGATAGCATGATCCATGCATTCTTGTAGGTGCCCGTAGAATGCATTAGTAAAGCATTTTGCAGCTTGGATAGCGTTATCCTTTTGCATGGGGGCTTTGAAACTTTCCTCCTCGGTCTTAAGTAATGTGAAGTTTGCTTTTGAAAAGTTTTTCACTGTGGTTTCCTTGTCCTGGGGTGGGGACGGAATGTGGATATCCAAAGTGATTTGTTTATGGTCAGATCTAACCAGTGAGAGGTTGACCTCTGGTGTGGAATACCGGTCACCCATGTTGGTGATGACCAGGTCCAATATGTTGTCACCTCTGGTGGGAGTGTTGACCAGTTGATCTAGGGTGTTTGAGTTTATAAATTCTAGGAAGTGTTGGGCAAGGGAGTTAGTACTTGTAGTTCTCCCAGTTAATGTTTGGGTAGTTGAAATCACCCAATATTAGGGTGTTTGGTAGTACTTCACTACATACCTTCCAATTATGTGTAAATGAAGTTTACCACCTTTGCCACAGTAAGCTGCCCTACATCTTATCTTATTAGCCATACCTAGGTATTCTTTTTGTGGCATAAACATTATTGTCTGATGGTGCAGAAACCCATCAAATTATTATACCTGATACATGTGTGATACCTGTTCTGGTGATACACATTATACCTACATTACATACATAACTGTTTGACAACAATAATGGCATGGGTAACATTTGTGACTGTGTAGATTGTGCCATATATATATATATAATTTGCTATGCACACCAGTCAACTAGCCTGTATTGATCATAATGTCAGTTACAGGTATAGCAGTGTCCCTCCTAACATGTCCAGCAGATGTTAGTGTCAATACAGTGTGCATGATTACTGTCATAGAATGGAGACATATCATAATAGTTATACAAGTGTGTTTGTGTAGAGCCCTCTCTGATCACTCTAAATCACATATGTTATGTCCGAGACATGGGGTTACTGGTGGTATTATTCTGATGTTGGTCATGATTGTGCATGCTTCTTTTAAAGCTTTCCATGCAGCTTTACCTGTGTCCCACTTGGAGATCTCTGCTGAGATTACATCCATATTCAGGCAAATCAGTTTGTACAGCTTCACAAAATTAACCCTACCCCAATTGTGTATAACATCCCTGATGTCCTCTGCATTGTTCGTGTAAGGATGCTTATCCAACAAAGACATCTTCTCCATTGTTGTCACCTTGTCTAACAGTCACATAATATGCATTTTCTCTGTGCAGTCCCTACTGTACCATATTGATATGTGATCGGTGTTGCTGCTACAGCTGTCTTCCATTGGCGTGCCCGCATCTGGTGTACATTAGATTGTTTCCACCTGTCTCTTTCCCTGTGTTTGTTCCTACAAATCATCTGTGTCCCTATTCAATACTCACACTTCCCCTGAGTGTTTATTTTATATGGCAGTCCATGTACCCTTACAGATCATTTACACAACCTTGGTACAGAATGCCAGGAATGGGATATCACAATATTCTGCACTGTATACACTGTCCTGTACTGTGCTTGGACCATATACACATCATACCTCTCAACTGTCCAGATTTGTGAAGTATGTACAGAATTATGCTTTGTATCTTTTGGTTTGTTCCTTATAAAATTTGAGGTTTTCTGCCATATCGCTGGTATGATCTCAGGACTGATGTCACTAAATAATTACATACGTTTGAGTTTTAGACTTCAAATTCTTCAGAAAATATATCTTAACACAAACCTTGTTGTTCTACCACATTTCTAAGTTTAAACATGCAAATATGTAGAATCTGTCCCGATTTCTGGGTCATTGTCCCCATTATATTTTTGTCCAGATTTCTTGCACTAAGATTGAGAGCTATGGAAACTTGTATGTTAAGCCTTGGTGATCATTGTGCGCAAACACACGGACTGTGATCTGATGTATACAGGATTGCTATCTGTGTTCATTTACATGTTTTCCTGCCTGGCAACATTGTTGCCAGCCACGAAACCATACTTATTTACGTTTAAACGCATTGCGTGGAATGAATATGTAATTAGTGTTGCTGCTCAGCATGCATCACCGTGCTCACATGTAAACTCCATATAGGCTTCACACAAAGTCTGCACAGAGTTTACTGAATCCTAGGAGATACCTTATTGTTGTGATTGCTTACTCATCTAAATAGGAAGCAGTGTATTCATTTTGTGCATCTAGTTAAAATGAAAGTATAATACATAGTTAAATTATGAAAGCTAAAAACAAGGACATTAAATAGATTAAAACTGTAGATCTTAAAGTACATTTTTTACACATCCGTGTCAGTGAAGATAATTAGACAAAGGATTCTTGTTTTCTGATGAAGTTCACGTCATTAAAGTGGATGAAAGCGCTAAGTTTATTGTGCCTTATTGTGGTCTTTGGCTTGGATCCTACGTTTTTTTCAGTTTGGTGTTTTATGGTGTGCTTTTTTAGACAAAGGATTAATTACAACAGCCACACACCTGCTGATCAGAGAGACCTCACTAAGAAATAGGGCAACAGAAGTATCTCTTAATATGCAGGAAACACATCATGAGTCAGTAACATTAACTCATGTAATTCTTGCTTTCTGGATGATGTATTCTATATTGACCATATATTATAGCCTCCTTTTGCCTTTTCCCCTTTAAATGTGTCATAGTTAAAAAAGAAAGACTGTAAATATATCTGTGATGATACATGCAGCTTCTATGAAAGTCTGTTTATTCATGATTTTGAATTCTGACTTTTTTAAAGGAGGTGAGAAAGTAAACCAAATTATTCAGTTGATATCTAGGCTTAAATAATATGCCTTTAAAATAACTGCTCTTCCTAAAATTATGTTAGTGTTCCTTTTACAAAGTTCCTTTCCTTTTTTATTGAAGTTAATGTAAAATATTTTCTTATGAAACAACTCTATACTGAATTTGTTTAGTTGAATAGACTGCATCAAAAACAAAATAGCTGTAAAAAGACTTTTTCACAGAAAGAGTGATGGATTCCTGATTGTCACTATAGTGAAAGTTGTAAAGCTGTGTATTACTCAAACAGTAGCTAGATTTACCAATATATATGTTAAGCTTATTATAGGTTCATAAATGTTTACTAGGCTAACAACCACAAGAGCCTATTTACACCTAGCCATGCATCCCTAATCTCTGACAAGTTCTGATACCCTTGATAAGTGTAAGCATGGGTCTGGGAAATTAACCATTTCCAAGTTTTCTGTTTGCATGAGAGACACGGGTGCCAAACCAGGAATGAATTTCCGGTTTCCCATCCAATTGTCTAAGCTGCACTTGAATTGGGTTAGGGAGGAACTCTCTCTGCTTCACGTGACTGGGTAGTCTCTGGGATACATACCTATCTCTCCAGCAGGTCCTATTTATATCACAGGCAAGGTTTAAGTCTTTAGAACAGGTAATTCTGGTACTGTTTGTTTTGTGGATATGCAGGAGGTACATCAGAGTGTGGTCTGACAATGCCCTGTATGCCAAGCACAGATCTTCCCTCAAAAGCCTGTAGGAGACAGAATACAGGGATAGGGCCTTGAGGCGGTTTGCACAGGACATATTACTTGTGCCCTGTATTCTTTTAGTGAGGAACCTCTGTGGAAGTTCCAGTTGGATATGCCTGGTTAGGTACATACCAAAAGGGGCATTGTACTCAATGATAGGTCTGATGAATGCTGAATACAGTGGAACAATGACTTTCTTGGACTTAGATGACATACCTTTGTTTATAAGTTGCGCAACATAGAATGATTTCCTCACCACTGTAGACACATGATGATCAAAGGCTAGATTACTGTCTGTGTGTCCCTAAGTCCTTGATTACTGGGCCAGCCCTAAGTGGTGTGTTGTCAATATAATGGTTACCAGGGATGGATGACGTCCCAAAGGATACTGTTATGCATTTCTTGGCATTTAGTTTTAGTCCATGGCTCTGACACCAGTTATTTGTCTGTCAGCCCCTCCTGGAGAACATTTGTGTCAGTGTGAGATTTAATGACAGCTCCTAATTTCCAGTCATCTGCAAATTTAGTCAGCCAGAGACCATTGACATTGGTCTTGACTTCTGAGAAGTAAATGGCAAAAAGAAGCGGTCCAAGGAATGACCCCTGAGGAACTCCACTTGTGACTGACCTCTTTGTAGAGGTGGGCTCCCCAATTCTAACTTATCGCTAATGTTGATCACGCCCACTCCCTATTGGCCATGCTTCATCACTTGCCTCTGCTGAAAACCAATGAATGAGAACATGTAGGTGTAATTCTTAATGTGTACACCTCCTTGGCTTGTTAGCCAATGTGGGGATATAGTATGACACCTACTGGATTGAATAGTCTTGCTTGTGATGTAGACAAACAATATACAAAATCATCATCTATCTATAACAGTGACTCTTCCTGGCTGTTTTTCTCAGATGTAATGATAATATGCAGCCATTCCTCAGTACTTCTGACTCGCTCCAGAATCCCTGTCTCTACACCCCCTTCAGTCAACATTTCAGGTGCCCTGATTCTGCAGGAGAAGGCCATTTTCCTACTCATACATAAAGAATAATTTTTTGCTGGACCTTTTTTATCATATTGCTGAGGCATGTATTTCTTGCCAAGTGCTGTAGTTTATGTATGGTAAGGAATAAACATGAAGTGGAAACGTATGCATTGAATGCATCATTCTGACTGTTTAGTGTGGATTAGAATTGGTCGCATTTATGCTGTCATAAATTTTCACTTCAGAGGATGACCATGCAATTGTATGGTGTTATAGTAACTATAGACTGCACAGATTTTTAATATCTTTTGAAATGTAACCTTCATACATTCTATTTAATCTCAGGTAATGTGCAGAATTATAAATGCATGTTCACAGTTAATTAACAGTGAGAGTCTGCTTTTGTTGTATGGTATGTGCGTAGTTGCAGAAGTAGGGGATTTCTGATTTAGCTTGGCGCATTCACGTCAGCCTTTAGTAGTATTCATGCCATGTGATAGGTGTTAACAGTAGAAGCACATTTCCATTTAGCGTTTCATTGAATACCTGATTTAGCAATGTGGCAGACTGCTGAGCAGAGAGTTTGTAACATTCTCACTGGTACTTTCTCACGTCCTGGGGATTCACAGTTCTGTAGCCTTTTAATTTTAGCATGCGTTGCTGTCTGTAACAGGAGCACAAATGTTTCAGTTGCTTAGTGTGATGTCTTTTCAAAAAAAGAATGCCTGAGAGGCTAGATATGTTCAGTAAAAATATACAATTAGAATTCAAAGCTCGAACAGAAAAATAGTCAACAGATTTTAGTATGCTTGGCATTTAAGGTGTAATCCACTAGCTGATGTGTTAAGATGCTTTCTAGGACCGTCCTTGATGACTGCATAATAATAGTTGTAAATATAGCAGTAAATAAAGTCTGCAGGATGTTTTTTATGTTTGTTAACAAAGAGAAACTGAACACTGAAGAAGGCAGTTGTATACAGTGTGACGAGCAAAACTTAAAATCAAGGTAAATTTTTTTTTGTCATTACCCCTAATGTCTTCTGGGTGCATAACATGTCACACACAAGTTAAAAGCTGGTGCTGAAAATAAAGTGCTGTTCATGGCTGTAAACATGCTGCCAAACTAGTAAGATGAACATTCCAGATGCACATCATGGAGTAGGCAGGACCAAAGATGTACTGTGCTTTATGAGGCAGTAGTGGGACTAGAACCTGGATTTGATCTGAGATTCTTATTTACTTTCCATACAAAAAGAATAGAAGACTGCCTATCAGCAGTAAACCACTGAATCACAACTTACACAGGTAAAACTGATGACAAAATTGTAATTAGAAACACAGATTTACACTAATTTTTGAGTGGGAATTTGCCCACGCAGGAGGTAAGTTGCTCTGCACCCCAACTTAATGTAATTAATCTACAGTAGAGTCAATTATCTGAACATCAGTTATCAGAAATGTCAATTATCAAAACCAGCCTTCCAAAGTTTCGGGTAGGAAAAATCATGTAGTCTGAATATGTAAACATTTTTATGCATTTGCTTGAGTATGTTTTTTTGAGCTTGTAGCCAGCTTGTATATGAAAAATATTCTTTATTGTCCACTGGAATCACTGAATGGTTGAAAAGTGTATTCCTGTGTGCAGAAAAAAACTAGATTTTAGTGTTTTTTTAATCCGGTTCAATTATATGTTTGATTGTCCAAACAATTTGATTATCCGAACTACCCTAGGTCTCAATTAGTTTGGAAAATCGAGGCTCTACTGAACGTCTCTCTTAATACAGCTTCCCTTTCTTCTAATATCATTTAAGTAATTACAAATTCCACCTCATCTCATTTTCCACTTCTCCTTTTCATATGTGTGTACTACGCTAATGTCCCTGGGGCCTTTGCAAGCTTAGCCATAGGCTTACCCTGGCATAGTGCCACCTGACCTTAGTTCCCAGTGCCTCTGTCATGTAGAGCCACTGGTGTTATCCCCAGGGTGAATTTTCTGTTTCCCATCCACTTATCAAGATTTCTCTTGAAGAGGGTCTGCAAGGTGCTCTGCTTGACATGTATGGGAAGGTTATTCCATAGCATGGGCAGTCTCTGGGTTAACCTGTCCCTCCAGCATGTTCTGTTAATTGTGGTAATGAGGTTGAGGTCTCTGAAGCGTGTGCTGTGGAGGGATTGAGATTTCTTTAGATGTAGCATTTCTAACAGAGCTGGGTAAGGCATGGCTTTGTAAGTCAAGCAGAGATCACCTCTAAGTAGGTGATAGGAGACAGAGAATAGTTGAGTTTTTAGAGTCTGTCCATATAGGACAAGTGTTTAAGGCCTAGGATCCTCTTTGTGAGGTACTTTTGCGGACCTCCAATTGTTGCAGGGGTCTAGTAAGGTACATGCCAAATGGAGCATTGTACTCGATGAATGGCCTAATGAGGGAACAGTAGAGGGAGACAATGACCTCTTCCTTCCTAAATGCAAAACCCTTAGTAATGAGATGTGCCATATAGAAGGACTTTCTGACCACAGTGGCAATGTGGTGATCAAAAGAGAGGTTGCTGTCAACCTGTGTTCCCATATCTCTTATAACGCCTTCTGTGTTCAGTGGACTACCATCAATGTCATAATTCATGGGAACCAGATTTTTCCCAAAGGGGATGACTACACATATTTTTGGCATCGAGCTTAAGCCCATGGTTCTGAAACCAGTAGCTGGTCTCAGTGAGGTCATTCTGTAGGATGTGAACATCACTTGGGGAGTTAATAATAGCTCTCAATTTGCAATCATTTGTGAACTTTGTCAGCCAGAGTCCTTTTGTGTTAGCCTGGACTTCAGCGAAGTAGATACCAAACAGGAGAGGACCCAGGACCGAACCCTGTGGGACTCCACTCGTGACTAGTTGGCAGTCTGACTTTGGAGTCAGCTACTTTCACACTGTGGGTTCTATCTGTGAGCCAGTTTTGCATCCCACCTAGTGATACAGGGGTTGATGCCTAGCTTAGTGAGTTTTTCTATGATTCCTGAGTGGGGAATGGTATCAAAAGCCTTGGCCAGATCAAGGTAGGCTGTATGAACCACCTTGCCTTCATCCATAATTCTGGTGATTGACTCAAAGAAGTTGACCAGGTTGAGCAGGCATGATTTACCCTTCACAAAACCAAACTGTGTGGGATCCAGAGTTTTGAGATTCCCTATATCCTTGTTTATTAGGTCCATGATGATGTGTTCCATAGCTTTGCATATCAGGCTGGTCAGGCTAATGGGGCAATAGTTCCCAGGGTCTGTAGTCACTCCTCCTATGTGGAGAGGGATGACTGGAGCAGTGCGCCATTCTGGAGGGACAAAGCCTGAGGTGAGGCTGTGATTGAACAGGGTACACAGGTGAGGTGCCAGTTCACTCCGTAGTTCATGTAGAACACAGCCAGGGATATTGTCAGGTCCCATAGAAGCTGTGTTCCTGGCCTTGGACAGTGCTGTTTTAACCTGTGCAGCAGTAATACTAGGTGCCTGGCAATCTACTGGTATTGTGATTGGTCCTTTGGGGGGGGGGGGGTAAAGTTGGCACTAAATCTGTCAGCCAGTATACTGGCAATATCTGTTGGCTCGGTATAGGAGGTACCATTGTGCAGTAGCTCGGAGCAAATCTGGGTATTGCCGTGGAGATTCTTTACATAACTATAGAAGGCCTTGTGGTTGTCTTTACTATCTGCTGCAATTCTGTTTTCATAGCTAGCTTTAGAGGATTTGATGAGGGATCTCAACTTTTTGTTGAGGCTGATAAGGGAGTTTTTCCAGTCTTGGGACTTCACCTTATTCCGCATCAGTTTCCTCCTCCTGTTGTAGAGTTTGTTCATGGCAAGGGACCACTAGATTGGCTTCCTTTTGTTGGAGGAGAGTGTTTTGGTTCTACTGGGTATGGCGAGATCCATGCATTTGTGTGTGTGTTTGTACAGTGCATTGATGTATGATTCGGCGGTCATACAACTATTCTCCATTTGCATGGGTGCCGTGAAGTTAGCCACCTCTGTTTTTAGGAGCCCAAACTTAGATTTGGAGAAGTTTTTCATAGTGGTTACCTTTGTGGGGGGAGGGATGTGGATTTCCAAGGTGATTAGTTTGTGGTCGGATCTAAGTTTTCACCAAACCCCACACTTCTTTTGTGTGCATTTGTGTACACACACCATAATATGTATAATAAATTTAAGAATACTAATCAATGTGTACTATTCAAGAGGTGGGACCCACTCATATCTGTTCTGTGTGCTTGTTCAGTATGCTTCTTCAGCCTTATTTATGCTCATTTTATGAGTCAGTAATTTGAACCTCAATCTGCATGTGTTTTTATTCATTCTTGTACTACTAATAATGTTTCTACACACTTGGTTCAGTTTATGTGTAAATACTGAAATTTTGTTGAATAATATAGTCCTGGGAAGGGTCAGAAAATTGGTTATCTGGATCACTAGTCAATCTCAGTTAATAAATGCAGGTAAAAAAATAAATTTCAGGGTTGACAGAGTTGAAGAGTTGCATTTCTGATAGTGATATTAACAGCAGATCTTGTAGATTTTTCCCTTGCATTAATACTACCATTTGGGTGATGCCTTTAGCTCAAAATGAACAAGCAAATGGCTACCTTATTAATAAATATGGTGTTTAGAAATTAAGCATATCTGTGGTAACACTGTCCATATACAAACTGAGTCTTCTTGTGTATAATTTGAGCTCCTGGCTAACTAATACTGAGTGTCTGCTTAGTTGTAAGGTTTGTGTAGTTACTAACGTGTACAAATAAAGATTCTTAAGGGACTGAATTTTATTCCTGTTTTTTTTTTGTTCCCGAAGATTGGCTAGCTCAGGATGTTACAGCTTTTTGTAGATTACTGAATTTAAGAATGTTTTACAGGGATTCAGATAATCAGACAAGTGAAGACAGGTTCAGGTATCGTAAATCCAAGTTCATCCCTCTGATGCACTCCAATGTACTTATGTTCCAAACTGCAGTTATCTACATTATAGTTCTAGGGACTATATACGTAAAGCGAATAATCTCTCAAAGACGGTACAAACAGCTTTACAAGGACAGAACTGGTGGACCACAAGGACTTGGTTATATTAACAGCAGATAAGGGGGGAGCAGTGATTGTCATGAACTGGGAACAGTACGAGGAGGCTATGAGACAATTGGGTGATGGACGATACTATGTGAAGATGCCCCTTGATCCTACTTACAAATTTAAGAAGGAAATTGATCAATTTCTGGCCCTGGCTAGGGAGGAGGGTATTATTTCAGACTTTGATTTACAACAACTAATGGTCCAGATCCAACAAATCAATATATTTACTTCCTCCCTAAGATACATAAACATCTTCAGCACCCACCAGGTAGACCTATTGTCTCAGGCAGAGGCTCTATCACTGAAACCGCATCACAATATCTAACTTTGAAGTTACAACCCTTACTCAGGTGAGTACGTTCCAGACTTCATGACACCACTGAGTTTCTCCAGATTATAGGTGACACACAATTGGAACCTGGCTGGTTAGTCTGTACCCTAGATGTGTCAGCATTATATACAAACATACCACATTGGTCGGGATTGGATGCCCTAGAATACTGGTTGAACAAGTCAGATCTCTATCCCCCAGGTATAAATACTTTAATTATCGGGCTTGATGAACACATACTAACTGTCTTTTTTTTTTACCGTGACCAATGCTTTTGGCAAACTAAGGGGACAGCCACGGGGGCTTCTTTTGCCTCCATTTACACAGATTTATTTATGGCTTATGTCAAGGAGTTCATTATTTATGACAATTTCCACATTTACATAACTGAAATTGATATTTGGAGGAGGTATTTGGATGATTGCTGGATGGTATGGAGATCGGATGAGGGTTACCTGACGGAATTCGTAGGTTATCTTAATGAAAACAAATGGGGTATTCAATTCACTGTTAGCTACCATTCCTGCAGGATCATTTTTTTGGATGTACTGATAACTAGGAATGCGGATCACACTAGATACACAGGTATATAGGAAATACCCCAATATAATTCCCTTCTCCATGCCTCCAGCTTTCATCCACCTCACATCTGCAGAAATATACCTAAGTCCCAATTTCTTAGTATGAAACATATCTGTTCCAAGTCCGATATTTATGTACAGTATAGGGATGATCTTATTGACAGATTTAGGGACAGAGAGTACCAAATGGGTTATGTCCTGAGTGCTAGCAGCACGGTTTCTTCATTAGACAGGTCAGATCACTAAAATACAAGGAACAAGGGACCAAACAACAATCTGTGATCTGTCTGGTCACTACCTACGGCAGGAACACAGAAACTCTACTTAATATTGTCCAGAGACACTGGAACATATTAAGGGCAGATGACTATTTTTCCACCATTTTGCAAGACAGGTGTTTGTTCTCATTTTGCAGGGGGAGAAACACAGGGTCCCAATTGAGCCACTACAAACACATCGACCAAACTACAGGGGTTTCTGGACAACAGACCATGGTTGGGGACCTACTTTCAGGTTGTGTACCTTGCCACAGTACCCACTGTAAAACTTTCAATAAAACTAAGGAGTTTTCTAGCAGCAACACAGGCAATGTTTTTCAGATTCAGTTCTTTGCAAATTGTTTGACAGCTTGGCTGATTTATTTGGTCACCTGTAGTTGCCATGCTTTTTATGTTGGACAGACATCCAGACCCCTTAGGATCCATATTTCAGAACACTTTAGTGTGATAAAAAGTCCAGTAACGCACTAAACAAACACACCATTAAACATCCCAATGCTACATTTAGATTTACAGTTATTGACAAAATCATGGGCAATAGGGCTAATAAAGCCGAATGGCATAGCCTTTTGGATTCAAAAGAAAAGAAATGGATAATTAAGCTGGGGGCTTTATTTGCACCTGGCATGAATGAACATTTGTAAAGAACCAATCATGTTTCAACATTAATCTGTATGTTCAATATAAATAAGGACTCCTGTTCTCATTTCCTTTAAACACTGAAGAAGGCTGAGGATTTATTGAGCCGAAACCGGTCTGTTTATTATGCTTTAAGGCAAGCTAATAAAATTACACAGCTTGCCCTGATCTGCTGGCTTTATTTGATTTTAGTTACTAACATAACAAAAATAAAGGGTTTCAAGTGGCTTAAAAGATATGGGCCAATTTTAATTTAGGTTTGTGTAGTTGCAGAAATAGAGGATTTCTGATTTAGCTTGACATATTCATACCATGTGATAGGTGTTAATGGTAGAAGCACATTTCCATTTAGTGTGTCACTGAATATCTGATTTAACAATTTGGTAGATTGCTGAGCAGACCGTTGGTAACATTCTGACTGATATATCTTTTATCACTGGCCACCAGGATTATGATGACAATATCCTGTTTTAGAAGGCTGGCTGTGAAGGCTTGTATTGAATTGCCAGTGGCCATCTTCCCCATCCTAGCAAGAAGTTGTAGAGCTTACTTGGTGCAGAGTTAAGCCCATATTGTGGCCTAATGTGCATTTGTCAGCAAGGCTACCCTAAGCATATTGTACAACATTTCGGTAACCTGTGCCCATGTGGACCTATGCACTTGTAAGCATGCTTCAGAGTATTGCATGACTGATGGGTTCAGATATAAGACAGGTAAATCCCTTGTAGCATTTGATCACACACCATGGTCAGGTAAATCCCTTGTAACATTTGACCACACACAATGGTCAGGTATATCCCTTGTAGCATATGACCACACACAGTGCTCATTTTCATCAGCCCTGGTACCATTAAGGGTTCTGTGACGAGATGATTACACACTAGGGAGGGTGACAGGCTGAGGAACTAGAAGTTAAGCCCTACTAGGGTATGAAGAAAATAGAGCAGAAAATGTGAACTAAGATGAGCATTGTTTTCATCATACATAACCATTAGCTTACTACTGCAAAACTCCCATTCAAAGGTCACTGATATGAAATGCTCTTGAGCAATGAAAGTAAGTTTATCTTTTGTGCTGTTTCTATTGTCTTCTGCTCAGAATACTTTCATGGCCAGAATCTGTAATTCTTGATATTGATGATAGACTAGAGTAAGTAACTCTAAAATCCTACTCTTCAAGCTATCAAGAGGAGACAGGAATCCATTCTCTACCTCACGGTGTGCACTAATTTTTGTGAGTAACAGTAATGTGTACATTTGGCACACAGACTCTTGTTAGCATGCTTCTGAGGACTTGGACACTAGGCAGTACTGGATTCCATGTTTTTAGAGCAATCATTTCAAGTAGGCCATCCTTGGGGTAATTGTAGTAGCTAAGATTCAAAGTGGACTATCTAGTAAGGTCCTGTGATTGAAGTTCGCAAGGTTTGAGTTTCTAGCCACTGTCCGTCTTATTCTTTCTCAAATGGCTTTTCTGCATCAGACTGTTAGACACAACTGGCCATGCTAACAGTTTGTTTGTGAAGAGTAAAGGTGTGGGTCTTCCTTCATTTGGACAGCTAAACATTGATGAAAAATTACACCAGCAGATGAGAAACCTCTTCCAGCAAACCTAGCCTGTTCTGAGGTCACTGGGCTGAATTGTATACTATACAGCTTTCAGTAAGGGCCAGAGCAGTTGTAACACTTCATAGGAACAGAGACTAGGGTAAGGGGGATACAGCAGTCCTGCAAAGCAGTGGGTCAGCAAAGAGTTTGCCTTGACTTAGTCATGCTGCATTTATTGCATAACTGCTGCTTACATAAGAAGTGTTTGACTCTGATGTGATTGTCCACTGTCTGTTGTAAACATGTGTAAAAGCTTGCAGTGCAAAGCTTAGTGGTACTCCAAAGTCAACATGTAGCAAAAACGGCAATCATTCTTTTCATGTTTGACCATTCTTTCTTTGAGCTGGAGCATCTTCAATGTGAGTATATATAAGTAAAGGCATTGTGGGCATCCTACTCTCCCACATAGTGGTGCTAATTTTGTGTTATACTTGTTTGTACTCCAATGTACTTATGTTCCAAACTGCAGTTATCTACATTATAGTTCTAGGGACTATATACGTAAAGCGAATAATCTCTCAAAGACGGTACAAACAGCTTTACAAGGACAGAACTGGTGGACCACAAGGACTTGGTTATATTAACAGCAGATAAGGGGGGAGCAGTGATTGTCATGAACTGGGAACAATACGAGGAGGCTATGAGACAATTGGGTGATGGACGATACTATGTGAAGATGCCCCTTGATCCTACTTACAAATTTAAGAAGGAAATTGATCAATTTCTGGCCCTGGCTAGGGAGGAGGGTATTATTTCAGACTTTGATTTACAACAACTAATGGTCCAGATCCAACAAATCAATATATTTACTTCCTCCCTAAGATACATAAACATCTTCAGCACCCACCAGGTAGACCTATTGTCTCAGGCAGAGGCTCTATCACTGAAACCGTATCACAATATCTAACTTTGAAGTTACAACCCTTACTCAGGTGAGTACGTTCCAGACTTCATGACACCACTGAGTTTCTCCAGATTATAGGTGACACACAATTGGAACCTGGCTGGTTAGTCTGTACCCTAGATGTGTCAGCATTATATACAAACATACCACATTGGTCGGGATTGGATGCCCTAGAATACTGGTTGAGCAAGTCAGATCTCTATCCCCCAGGTATAAATACTTTAATTATCGGGCTTGATGAACACATACTGTCTTTTTTTTTTACCGTGACCAATGCTTTTGGCAAACTAAGGGGACAGCCACGGGGGCTTCTTTTGCCTCCATTTACACAGATTTATTTATGGCTTATGTCAAGGAGTTCATTATTTATGACAATTTCCACATTTACATAACTGAAATTGATATTTGGAGGAGGTATTTGGATGATTGCTGGATGGTATGGAGATCGGATGAGGGTTACCTGACGGAATTCGTAGGTTATCTTAATGAAAACAAATGGGGTATTCAATTCACTGTTAGCTACCATTCCTGCAGGATCATTTTTTTGGATGTACTGATAACTAGGAATGCGGATCACACTAGATACACAGGTAGATAGGAAATACCCCCAATATAATTCCCTTCTCCATGCCTCCAGCTTTCATCCACCTCACATCTGCAGAAATATACCTAAGTCCCAATTTCTTAGTATGAAACGTATCTGTTCCAAGTCCGATATTTATGTACAGTATAGGGATGATCTTATTGACAGATTTAGGGACAGAGAGTACCAAATGGGTTATGTCCTGAGTGCTAGCAGCACGGTTTCTTCATTAGACAGGTCAGATCACTAAAATACAAGGAACAAGGGACCAAACAACAATCTGTGATCTGTCTGGTCACTACCTACGGTAGGAACACAGAAACTCTACTTAATATTGTCCAGAGACACTGGAACATATTAAGGGCAGATGACTATTTTTCCACCATTTTGCAAGACAGGTGTTTGTTCTCATTTTGCAGGGGGAGAAACACAGGGTCCCAATTGAGCCACTACAAACACATCGACCAAACTACAGGGGTTTCTGGACAACAGACCATGGTTGGGGACCTACTTTCAGGTTGTGTACCTTGCGGCCACAGTACCCACTGTAAAACTTTCAATAAAACTAAGGAGTTTTCTAGCAGCAACACAGGCAATGTTTTTCAGATTCAGTTCTTTGCAAATTGTTTGACAGCTTGGCTGATTTATTTGGTCACCTGTAGTTGCCATGCTTTTTATGTTGGACAGACATCCAGACCCCTTAGGATCCATATTTCAGAACACTTTAGTGTGATAAAAAGTCCAGTAACGCACTAAACAAACACACCATTAAACATCCCAATGCTACATTTAGATTTACAGTTATTGACAAAATCATGGGCAATAGGGCTAATAAAGCCGAATGGCATAGCCTTTTGGATTCAAAAGAAAAGAAATGGATAATTAAGCTGGGGGCTTTATTTGCACCTGGCATGAATGAACATTTGTAAAGAACCAATCATGTTTCAACATTAATCTGTATGTTCAATATAAATAAGGACTCCTGTTCTCATTTCCTTTAAACACTGAAGGAGGCTGAGGATTTATTGAGCGAAACCGGTCTGTTTATTATGCTTTAAGGCAAGCTAATAAAATTACACAGCTTGCCCTGATCTGCTGGCTTTATTTGATTTTAGTTACTAACATAACAAAAATAAAGGGTTTCAAGTGGCTTAAAAGATATGGGCCAATTTTAATTTAGGTTTGTGTAGTTGCAGAAATAGAGGATTTCTGATTTAGCTTGACATATTCATACCATGTGATAGGTGTTAATGGTAGAAGCACATTTCCATTTAGTGTGTCACTGAATATCTGATTTAACAATTTGGTAGATTGCTGAGCAGACCGTTGGTAACATTCTGACTGATATATCTTTTATCACTGGCCACCAGGATTATGATGACAATATCCTGTTTTAGAAGGCTGGCTGTGAAGGCTTGTATTGAATTGCCAGTGGCCATCTTCCCCATCCTAGCAAGAAGTTGTAGAGCTTACTTGGTGCAGAGTTAAGCCCATATTGTGGCCTAATGTGCATTTGTCAGCAAGGCTACCCTAAGCATATTGTACAACATTTGTTAACCTGTGCCCATGTGGACCTATGCACTTGTAAGCATGCTTCAGAGTATTGCATGACTGATGGGTTCAGATATAAGACAGGTAAATCCCTTGTAGCATTTGATCACACACCATGGTCAGGTAAATCCCTTGTAACATTTGACCACACACAATGGTCAGGTATATCCCTTGTAGCATATGACCACACACAGTGCTCATTTTCATCAGCCCTGGTACCATTAAGGGTTCTGTGACGAGATGATTACACACTAGGGAGGGTGACAGGCTGAGGAACTAGAAGTTAAGCCCTACTAGGGTATGAAGAAAATAGAGCAGAAAATGTGAACTAAGATGAGCATTGTTTTCATCATACATAACCATTAGCTTACTACTGCAAAACTCCCATTCAAAGGTCACTGATATGAAATGCTCTTGAGCAATGAAAGTAAGTTTATCTTTGTGCTGTTTCTATTGTCTTCTGCTCAGAATACTTTTCATGGCCAGAATCTGTAATTCTTGATATTGATGATAGACTAGAGTAAGTAACTCTAAAATCCTACTCTTCAAGCTATCAAGAGGAGACAGGAATCCATTCTCTACCTCACGGTGTGCACTAATTTTTGTGAGTAACAGTAATGTGTACATTTGGCACACAGACTCTTGTTAGCATGCTTCTGAGGACTTGGACACTAGGCAGTACTGGATTCCATGTTTTTAGAGCAATCATTTCAAGTAGGCCATCCTTGGGGTAATTGTAGTAGCTAAGATTCAAAGTGGACTATCTAGTAAGGTCCTGTGATTGAAGTTCGCAAGGTTTGAGTTTCTAGCCACTGTCCGTCTTATTCTTTCTCAAATGGCTTTTCTGCATCAGACTGTTAGACGCAACTGGCCATGCTAACAGTTTGTTTGTGAAGAGTAAAGGTGTGGGTCTTCCTTCATTTGGACAGCTAAACATTGATGAAAAATTACACCAGCAGATGAGAAACCTCTTCCAGCAAACCTAGCCTGTTCTGAGGTCACTGGGCTGAATTGTATACTATACAGCTTTCAGTAAGGGCCAGAGCAGTTGTAACACTTCATAGGAACAGAGACTAGGGTAAGGGGGATACAGCAGTCCTGCAAAGCAGTGTGTCAGCAAAGAGTTTGCCTTGACTTAGTCATGCTGCATTTATTGCATAACTGCTGCTTACATAAGAAGTGTTTGACTCTGATGTGATTGTCCACTGCCTGTTGTAAACATGTGTAAAAGCTTGCAGTGCAAAGCTTAGTGGTACTCCAAAGTCAACATGTAGCAAAAACGGCAATCATTCTTTTCATGTTTGACCATTCTTTCTTTGAGCTGGAGCATCTTCAATGTGAGTATATATAAGTAAAGGCATTGTGGGCATCCTACTCTCCCACATAGTGGTGCTAATTTTGTGTTATACTTGTTTGTACAAATGTACTAGTCTCCTTGAGTACACACACATATGTGTGTGTATATATATATATATATATATATATATATATGTATGTATGTATATATATATATATATATATATGTATGTATATATATATATATAGAGAGAGAGAGAGAGAGAGAGAGAGTTTATATTCACTTAAAGAACTGGGTTTCATGTAGAAAGGTAAAGCTCTTCTGTTTAGAAGTTGCAGATTTTGCCTTCTGTGTTTTGTGCAGTGTGTACAGTAGCAGTGATATGCATGTAGAAACCATCTTTAAATGCTCATTTCTGAAGACTTGAAGACATTGTTAAAGTACTTGGTGAGCCTTTTTTGGGGGGACTAACACTCAATGTAGTATACAAATCCTCACTGAACCCAGAGCAGAAGATCACTTTTCAAACTAGACAGTTTCTCAAATGCAGTTACAGGCTTTCATGGCCAGTGTGGAACACCTGCTATTTATTCCTCAGAACATGTATACACAGTTGTTCCTTGGTGTGGGTGGTGGGTACAGAACTTTAGACCTTAGTCTGCTTCCTATGACCTCTTTTTGAGTCCTGTATGCCTGTGAGCAAGCCAGGTAAACAAAATAGAGTTACCACAGCATTCCTGAAAACAAACATTTTTTTCAGGTTGTTGTTTCCCCAACTAAAAGCAAACTAAACTGCTGACGGTTCAGTCAAGGCCTGTTTTAACTCTTGGGCTCCTAGGAATGTAGGCAGCTAAGAAACCAGTATACCTTCAAACTGAAGAAGTTAGTAAGCTCCCTGACATAGTAACAGTAAGCCTTGCCATGTTTTTTGCTTTGTATTTCCTGGGCCTTACAGACTCCGCTTTACAGATTCTCTCACGTAATTTTCATAACTGTATCTGTATACCCCTTTGAACTCTATTATCTCTAAATGTAAACTGTACTTAAGTCATTGGATACTTCTAGCTTTGTGGCCTCACATGTAGTGTTTAAATGGTTATTTAAAAACTTGTGCTACCTCCATCTACCAAATAAAGCCCCATCTCAATGTAGGATTTGAAAAGCCAGAATTTCAGTGTTACACAAACAAAGCTATCTTATTTGGACCATTATAAGATCATTGTAATTGCTGAGTGCGGATTTTGGAGTGGTCATGGTTATGATTCTGCTAACAAAAAAATCTCCAAGTGCCCTTTTATAAAAAGTATCAGTACCATTGTTCCTGGATTTCACACTGGATACAATAAACAAACATCACTCACTTGGCCTAACATGATCTGGTTTAAGTGCCTTACTCAGAAAGCAAAGTAAGTCGGAGTAGTCTTGGCCTGTTTTTGTTTGTGGGGTTACCTCACAGGTTGCAGTTTGGGCCACTGCCATTTTCTCCTCTATTATGTGCCAATCAGCACTATGGCAGATGTTCGCATACCTCTCAACTGTCCCTGATTTTGACTCAAATTTTAGATCTGTCCCTCTTAATCCCTCCTAAAACTGACATTTGGAGGAAAGGTGGTGAATTACACTTAATGAATAATAACAATAAGAGTTATAGACTTCTTTTACTTCAGAAAATGTGTATTAATTCATATGATCTGATTCTGTCAATGTTTCAAGTTAATAGCACTAATATTTTAAAAGTGGCCCTGATTGTCCCTGATTTTTTCTTGACTTGTCTCTGATTCTGTTGAAATTTTTCCCCGGTTGGTTGAGAGGTCTGGGTGTTTGATAACTCCAGAATACAGACAAGCCATCAGTGCTTAAATTTTCTTCCTCTGTAGAAAAATTTCAAGCCATTATACAAACGTTTCTCACCCCTGGAGTCTGAGTTATTTACAACAGCCAGCTGCTGAGCTCCATTAAAACCAAGACTGATGTCTTCATTGTTTGCTGATAAACCACACAATGGCAGGTGTGCCATCATTAGCGTTATTATTTGTGATAGTGAGTCTGCTAGTTAAGTATATTGGTTTGTCATTGAACAAACTCAGCTTCTGTTGATTGTGTTAGTAACAGATTATACATAAAATCAAGCAGGCTGTACAGGAGAAAAATAAACCATTCATTAAGCAATGTTATAAATAAGCTTTACTGCCTTATAGTTCCCTATTGTACAGGATAGTAATAACAATCCATTATAGTGTTATCTAGAAAAAAAGGGAAATAACCTATAATAATTGGACTGTTTAATATGACACTTAAAATTCAGGCAATTTATAGCCTAAAATGGAGCTTAATATAGTATTCCCTACACAAATATTTTGAACATAGTTCCTTGCTGTAAGACTGTGTTCCTTTCAAGTTTCCATGATTTTGACGAACCGCTCTACCCCTTTTAAAATCAGTTATTGTTTCAAAAAGGTACAGTCAGCAAATGTCGACCTTTAAAGCTACAGATTTCTTTTACCTCCGAAAATGTATGCTTCCGTTATTCAATAACCTTTCATATTCAGTACTACTACTTTTTAAAAATATACCCTTGATTTGAGGCCTTTGTCCCTGATTCTGGTGGTAAGAAGTTGTGAACTTTTGCAGTAATTTGTTCAATATTTCTAGTGAATATTACCTAGAATGTAGTGAGATGGAGGAGGAATACAGCTTTCATATGTGCTACCCCTTGCATTTTGTATGACCTTTTGGCAAATGCTTATTGCAGTCAGAAGCTTTTACAGCCTCAGATAAACTGAAATGTCATAATCTTTACTCAAGTAATTTTCCTGCAGCTGTCTTATGAACCTTTTTCCTTATAAAATGTGATTACTTCCCTGGGCAGCAAGGCTGCCATTCTACACGCACATGCACACAAGTATACATACATACACCCACCCTGCAATGAAGTAGAGCAATTCATAGTTTTGTATTAGTCTTTCTGTTGTGTAAACCATGTTCCATTCACATGGTAAACATTTAAGAACTTTAACATAATGTATAAAATAGGGCGTGTGCACTGGTGAAAACTATAGCTGTACACCTCTTTGAAATATATATATATGTGTGTGTGTGTATATAATATGTATGTCTACAATGTGAGTAAAAAGTTAAATAAATTGGCTGCCTCAGAATTGAAGATATACTTACCTGACTTTGTATGAAGTCAGTGTGTACAGCTTACTGAAAAATGGAAAATCTATTTTATTTTAAATTCAAAGAAAAAAATGTATGATAGAACAACTGCAGAGGTATTAAACCATGTGAGTGTAAAACAGTTAGTGGGGTGTGATTCATGGTGTTAAATGGACCTGGCTTTGCTTGCAGTACCTCCAGACTTAATTCCTGACTCTGCAGAATAACCAGTACGTGCCTTACCTTAGCAAAGGTCCTGAATGACTCAGAAGGATTTTAATGCTGCTCCAATGTATTAAGAAGAGTAAATCATAACCAGGTAGCTATAATTCCAGGCAGAAAGAAGCTGTGTGCTGGTTTATTAGTACTAAAATAAAAACAACTATTGCAAAACCTATAAGCAGTGGTTCAAATGGCCTGCTGTTTGTTGCATTAGGTATCATTAATGAGATCAGGGGTTTTTGACATGTAAGTGAAGTCTTGACAGTAGACAGTTTATGTGTAAATGAAAGGTATTAACATGTAGTAAAGGGTGGCTAAGGGGTCTTCATTATATATTTTCAAGCCAGCATAAATTAAAAGTATGGTCAAACTGGTAAAAAACAATTGATTGTTTTGTTTTGTTTTTTTTACTGCTGAACTCAAATGTTTTCACTGCTGATGTTATTTTGTTGTCTGTTTATCCTGCCAAGTAATCCTAGCAGAGGCGCTGATTTTAATATTTTCTTGCCTTAGAAACAAAAATAATGTACATTTCTAAAGCGGCCTGAGCAGTGGAATTGACCATTACCAGTCTTGCAAATGACAGTATTTAAATGCGTAAGGTTGGCTATTGTTTCAGCTTTTGTGAAGAGCAAGGCATATTCTAACTTAGACTTAAAGTATGTCCATGCGTTTGGAGCAGGGGAATGAGCAGAATCATCATATTTATGCATAACATAAAGACACAAACACACGTGATGTAATACCTTTTATTGGAACAACATACATTTTTGGGCTAACAAGAGCCCTTCATCAGGAAAAACTTGAGTAATTGCATCAGGAAGGAGTCCTTCATCAGGAAAAATTTGAGTAATTGCAAAACCTACTTTGATCTAATAAAAGGACTTGCATCACATCTGTGTTCCGGTGTCTGTTTTTTCTGTTAATAAATCAATACTGCATTTTGTAATTTTTTGTACCCGATTCATGCATATGTGCTGAACTGTTGAATTTTCTTTAAGGGCTTTGACTGATCATAAAAGCAATTATCCAACTCAAATTTACACTTCTGACTTGGTATTAAGATAAACATCGTAATGCACGTTTGTTTTAATTGTCTTGATATTATATAAACATCTTATAGGTGCTAAACAGAGTTGTTTTAATTTTAAATAATTATTTTAACTTTCTAATTAGCTGATTAGTGTTTTCTTAAAGACAGTAATGGCCCACTCAACCTGTTCTCATCCAGAAGCTGTTGTCAGTATCATTTCTTAATTTAGTATTTTGGGAAGTGGTAACTGTGACCTTAGGGGCTATCATTTATTGGGTTACTCTCTCTATCAGAAGAGGAAAGATTTTCTCTATAAAGTTTTTTTTTCAATATATATATATATTTCTATCGGTCCTTCAAAAAAAATTCTAATATGTGCAATCCATTATGGAGCACCCAGTATTTAAAGAGCTAGACACGATATTGCTGACCATCCAAGACAATTCACCCAACAGCATAAATCCAAACGTGGCAATGTAGTACATGAGAGGACAGCTGTACTTTATTAATAATCCCAGCTTTATTAACTGTTTTATTGTTTGTTTTACTTTTCCTTTAGTGATGAATACTGGTATCAGAAATAGGTATGCAACCTTGAGCTTTCCATGTGCTTACTATCTAGATAAAACTGTGACTAACCTTGCCACTCTTCTTTAATTTCTCCAAGACTTTTGGGTTTCTAATATCATGACAGGAATGGACCCCGTTCCTATGTCAAAGTATGATTAAAGTACATAAAATTAATATTATTTCAATCTTTGATATTAGCCAAAAGTGCTCTTCACGGCACTTGCAGTGTACCCAGAACTGACTCCTGCAATTCATATGGAGTTACATGCATTGGTAACACATTTAAATACAACTGTAAATTCTTTTTTTATGAGAGACATTACTCCTACTATTGGAACAGCGGGTATCCTTCCACTGTCTCTGTACGAAGGACACTGTCATCACTGGGTGTAGCAATTTCAATGATCAATGCTACTTTTGTCTTCTTTTCCTGGACTACTGTATCTGGTTTTCTTGCATCTGTTTTTTGAACTGTTGTTAATGAGTGATCCAATGTGATGTACACTTCATGTTCTGTAATGCTTTGTGACTCATGTCCCCAGTGCAACAGTCTTGCCACATTATTATGCCTTTCACTATGCAGGCCTTCTGCCATTAGTATATCACAGCTAGCACCAAGATGTGTGACTGTTTCCAGTTCTGTTTTATAAAACCTGTATTTTTCTGTTTCTGTATGTTCAATGGACTTTGTAAACCAACATGTACATCGTACACTATAGTGGCCCACCAATATTAACCTTTTGTCTTTTGGTTTAAATTCACCTCTACTTAACCATTCCTGCATTAAATCCTGATAGATGTGAGGTTGTTCCAGGAGTTTTCTGTACTTGCAATTACATTTATGCATTTTCCACATATCATGCCTTCTCACCTGATCCTTCACCTTATATTCTTTTGTTTTTTTTTTTTTGGCACATTCAGTTTCTGCTTGATTTTTATCTACTTCTGGTTTGATTTCCATTCCTGCTTGATATCGATATGCTTCTATTAAATAAGCAGGGAAGTCATCTTCGACTTGTTCTCCTCAAGTTTTAAAACTTTCTATGTTTGGGTCTTGTGAAGTTAGCATATATGTATGCAGTCCTATGATTTGCAGATCTGTACATGTAATCAAATTCTAGGAGGCCCATACCTCCTTCAGCATGGGCAATATATAATCTTAGTATACACTGATTTTTATAAAATATTTGATGAGCATGAAACATTTTTCCTTTTTTTTTTTTTCTGTCCAACTAATCCAATACGTTTTGGGGCCAGTCAGTAAACACAAAACTGTAAGTTAGAACAGGAGGAACAAATTGGTTTATAGCTTGAACTTTGTTCCTAGATGTCAGAGCTGTTTTCAGTATTAATTTTAGTCTTCTGAAATATTTCTTACTAAGTTTTATTCACTCATTTTTCATATTTGTTCATTTTATTGTCTTTCTTCAATTCCCAAATATTTATACACTCCCTCTTCCTCAGTTTAGTTTATATCACATTCCTGTCCCAGACTGATATTTTCTTGGTGCTGCAGCTCTCCTGCTTTAAATATTGCTTTTGCACATTTAGTAAGACCAAATGGCATTCTTATATCATCTAAGAAAGTTTTGACCACTTGTAGTTGTGCTTTCCATTTCTCATCTGATGAACTATACAGTTTAAAATCATTCATAAAAAGATGAGAAATCTTTACAAGTTGTTTTCTGGGAGCCAAATTGTAGCTATGACATAATGTGTTAAGTAGATAGCTTAATGGTTTAAGGGCAAGACAAAAGAGCAGTGGTGTGATAGTCACCCTGGAATATCCCCCTTTCAATTTTTATCCCTGGGATAATAATTTGTCCTTTATCATGGCTTGGCTGCAAAGTGGTTTGCCATTGTTGCATGGTTGCTGTAATGTGAACAATCAATGTAGGGTGTACCTTTTACATTTGTAGACATTCTTTTATCCATGAATGTGGGATGGTGTCAAATGCTTTCTTGTAATCTATCCATGCCATACTTAGATTTTCCCCCTTTTACAATTCTCCATTATGACTTTAACAACAGATAATCCTTTGTTCAATGTGACACTCTTCCAATATGATATACCTAGTGTTAAAGAAATATTTGTTTCTTATATAATATTCCTTAAATGCAAGTCTGTGCTGCTTGTTCTGCACCTCCATTCTGAGGTTATATTAGTTAGATCCAATACCTGTTACTGTGCAGGTTCCATTTGTCTGGTTTTTACCTATGAAGTTGTATTCAACCTTTGGATCATATCAGAGTTGAGACTCAAATCGTAGCATTGTTATTAATCCTAGCAACTGGCAAAAAGGTTGCATTTGCTGCATCCTGTTTCTTAGTTTCTGCATTGTAGGGTAGACTTTGCAGATGTAAAGACAGATAATTTTCTAAGGTTGCTGGTGATGTCTGCATCTTTTGAGCTTATAGACCTAAAGTTTATTTGAAAAGCTTTACTATTTGGTGGCCTTGACAACAATGAAATGAAGAGAGGAGCTAAAACTGTACATATGGGCAAAAACTTCTTTAGTAAGGACATGCGTATTCTTAAGTTTGTGCTATAGGTATTCTGTTTTTTTTACTATCCAGGATGCCCTATTTCTTGGGATCTTCAGTGATCACTCCTGTAGCAACGAGAAGAGGTTATATTCCTTGGCCGGAAAACAGGTCTTCACTTATTAATGCTTCACCTGTGAGTCCCTAATGTTCTGCTTGATAAGAGCTCAAAACACTGAATACAACCTAAGTATTCATCCAAATGATTTTTTTAAAAATAAGTGTGCTTTTTGCCTGGGGGGGGGGGTCAAGATCCTGTACCTAAGCTTATATATACCATCACCACAATTGCACAGAAAAGGAAGTCATTGCTAGCACACTCTAAGAAACTGCACTGTGTTAGTCATTTCCTATGAAAACTTGTTTTGACTAAAGGGAGTCTCCACCAGGCTATGCGCAATTACCTTTTGCCAACTTAGGATGAAGTATTGCATCTCGTTGTGAAGTACAGGAGATATTCAGCTCCATAGCAAGCTGACATCAGAGATGAGATTTGCAATTATTGCCTTGCATTTTTTTTTTTTTGCACTAGCACTGAACAAGATGAGAACCATCCCACTTGCTAATTCCATCAAGGGCATTGTAGCTTACACAGCAATTGTTGGGGAACTGTTCCAACTGTATGGTAGTTCCTGTTTATCTATATCAGGCATTATAGTGCTAACTTATTCTTTTGGTAACCAGGTAAGTGAGCTGTTCTGCATTTAAACAGCATTTGGCTTCTTTAACAGCAAATGGAATTATTAGCTTGACACTAGTCAGAACTGCCAATTACACAAGACAGTATAGTGTATGTTAGATATATTATGATGCAGGACTATAACAAGTGCATGTAGATTTGTTTTTTTAAAAAGTGTATATGTATGTATGTATGTGTATATAGGTTTACCTTTATATCGTCGATTACATATGATCGACCGACCACATCGTTGAACCGTTTCCTCGAACTCAGAACCGCAAAACTTTTAAAAGGTCAAATAAATGTCGACTTTCGACATTCCCGGCTGCAGCACAACTCCACACCAGTGCTACCATGTGTCAAAAAGGAGGCAATATTTAGCCATTCGCATATGTGGTTTTCATCGTCTGGGACGTTTGCACTTCTGTGTTCGCAGAAGCGGGGTCGACCATATTGAGATTGGTGTTATAAAGGTAAACTGTATATATATGTATATGTATATATATATATATATATATATATATATATATATATATATATATATATATCTTTTGTAAAGGAGGGGTCTGTAGTGATTGGAACATAAATGTTTGTTTGCAGAGTTAGTGCCCTGATCATTACTGACCAATTTCAGGCTCAGCCCATGTGAAAAAACATTTCAGAAAAATTACAGAAATGCAAGCAATAACAGAATAGTTCAAGCAGAGTATAATGTACAATATGTACATTAGTTTCTAAAGTGGGTCAGTTTTCTGGGAATCTTTAGAGAGAAGAAGAGTCTCTGAAAACAGGTTAATTGATATGTCCTGTGTTGAATAACGGAGTATTTGACTGGATAAATAAGTCATTTTTGACTTGCATTCTGAATTTGGAATGTGTTGATTTCCTTAATGCTGATTGGGAGAGCTTGCCATAGAGTAGGTGCCTGAGAGGACAAAGCATGTGCAGTGCTGTGGAGATTGGTTCTAGGGGTAATGAGAGTCCGTGTGGCTTGTGAGTAGTGTCTCAGGTTGTATGAGGAGGTTTTATTGTGAAGTCAATCTGCATGGAGAGTAAATGTGTGGAGTTGCAGTAGTTTATACAGCTGGCATCCCAAAAGTAGGTTAGAGCTTTGTTTTATGGATAACCACTTGGCTTTTTCTAGGGTGATACAGTGATGCTCACAGACAGGTTAGTTTGTAATGAATCGACAGATGCTGTTAGAGATAGTCTGGAGTGTGGCAATGATTTTCTTGGAGGCAGAAGCAAAAATTGGGAACCCATATCAAGTTGAGAAAGGAGAATTTCTTTGCCAATGGCTGCTGTAGCTGGTTGGGATAGTAAAGGGAGGATCTTTTTGATCCAGAGGAGGAGCGAGTTTATTTTGGCTCTCACTTGTGTATGTGGACATGGACATTTAGTGACCGATCAAGCCATAGTCTTAGCTATTTTAAAGTGAAGGTTGCCCCTCTGAAATGGTTGTGTAGGTCAAAGATAGAACCAGGTGTCTGAATGTTCTATGTAGTTCCAGAAATCATAGTTTTGATTTTGCTGGGGTTGAGAAATAGTTTAAGCCACTGCTGGAATGTCATGCAAGTCTGACTGCAGTTGGCATTGAATGTTGGTGTGAGACTGACCTGATTGGAACATGACCATATCATCAGCATAGAGGATAAGTAGGAGATGGGGAGGTCACAAGTAAGTTTGTTAAAGAACATGGAGAAGAGGAGTAGGGCAAGAATGGATCCTTGTGGTACACCTTTGGTATAAGTGCAGATTCTGATTAGGAGAATCCTATTTTAACTCTGAAGTGTCTGTCATTGAAGAAGCTTTTAAACCAGGAAATGGCATCTGGATGGATACCAATTTCATTTAGTTTATTTTGGAGGTAGGACACCTTTAAGAAGGCTACTATCAGAGTTTAGCAGGATGTCATCAGTTATGGAACAAAGTGCTGTCATAGTACTTTGTCTTGGCCAGAATCCTAATAAATAAATGATCAAGGATACTTCATTAAGGTGTGCTTAAAAAAGTGGAAATTCTAATTTTCCGAGTTAAAATCCAGAAATTAAACAAAGTTTTTAAATGTAATTTTCTGTTATTTCTGTTTTCATTTTAAATTTTTAGTACATATGTACATAGGTTCATAGGTTGGTGCTAGGCTATCGGCCCTAGGGCCTATACAAGCCTAGCCATAACAATTCCCTGGCTATTTCTTCCCACACTGTTTACTTCTATTTTATGCACACAGACAAAATGAAAACAAAATTGAAGTACACTGCATTGAGTGAATAAACTGACAGTATGGTAAGTGTTATGCACAAGAAATATGAGTTATGTTAAATGGATCTTGTAAACTATCCAATACCATGAATTATTTATTTTTTTTGCAATACTCAGACTGAATTCAGGATTAATTGGTATTCTTTCCAAGAAATTGACAAATACCTATCCATAATAATGATTAGAGAACCCTAGTAATCTGGCTAATGAGTAGGAGGTGAACAAATGCAATGCAGTTATTTAGGTTTTGAGCTTTATACTTGTAATATAGGAGAAGTGAAAGTGCAGCAGTAGCTGTCCTGTTCATGTTAGTGTAATGGTGGTCATTGTATAGAAATTAGCAAACTTTAACAAGCATTTAGAGTAAGCTAGCGCTGGAGAAATGGGCAGAAAATAGAGATGCCATACTCAGTCTGAGGCAGAAGGTCCCCTTAACCAGGGAAGATGTTTTCTAAATGATTGAAAGAGGGTGTAGTTTAGTCAAATCCAAAGATACAGGAAATTGTTACAGTTCCTACATGGAATTTACTGGCAATGGGAAGTGTGTCGGGTATGGAACGTGATTGCCTTGTTACAATCCTATTAGGATGTTTTTTTTTTTTTTGTTTGTTTTTTTAAATCAAATTTGGAGATGTACTGTTTCAGGGTAATTGCTAAACTAGAAGATGATGAGTTGCTTCTAAGAAACAGTATACCGTCTGTATAGAGAATGGTGTGTAAATTAAATTAGTCAATGCTGAGAAGATGAGTATACATGGGGAAAAGCAGACATCCTAATTCGGATACATGGGGAATGCACAAAGTAAAGCAGATAGGTGTGAAGAGAGCACTGAAAATAACATTATATAGTATCTGTTGAGGTAGAGAACCAGTTTAAGTAATTCTGAATCAGGATACATTTTGCTAGGTCTTGGAGGAGAAGTGGGTGATACTCAGAATTAATAACGTTATTTTTCTTATCCAGTGCAGATGCTTCAGTTAACCTATCTCCATATCCACACCTGTGAGCAGTGGTTGTGACAGCAAGAAGAGCTGTGATTGTTGTAACAATGCCATTTTATGTCAGTCACACAACAAAACACATGGGTAGCAGTTTTTGCAGAATAAAAAATGGGCATAGCAGTAATATATGCTTGTAATTTTCTGAACTAGACTGCAATCTTTTTTGGTAATGATTATGAAATCTTTGCAAAAGTCAGGGAGGTAGCCTGAGCAGATGGGATATATATGTAAGGGAGCTATATATGTGATGCACACTGTTCTGAATTTAAGGTATAATCGTTAGTTTAGTTCCGTGTTGTCTTTAAGGATGGCACTGCAATAGCATTGAGTCATCCTTTACACTGACTGTTTTTTTTAAGTAGAAGTTTAGGATATGTACCAGGATGAGTTGGTTCAGTTTACTCCTAAGGTATCTTAGATTACATTAGTTGGCTTTTATGTTGCTTTTAGTTATAGAGCTGACGGACAATTTTTATTGATGGTTCTCAAGTCGGAGACATGTTAGTTAAGTGAGTGAGTGTGAGTAAAAGATTGTAATTGCTATTGTGTATTGCCTTCCTGCTTGCAAGACACTTAATTTGACTTCAGACATTTTAAGGAATGAAAATGTCTTCATACTTTTCTGATAGCTTTAACAATTATCTTATACTTGGCTCAGATCGATTTAGAGCTGTGCTGGCCAGGTGACTCAATAATTTTGTATTTTATCCAGAGGGTAATCTGTGTTTCATTAAGAACTTCACTTTTAGGGTACATATAAAGGAGTCTTACTTCAAAACATCCTAGGCAATAGGGAAAGAACTCCTAAAAGGGGGAAAGAAGATTTAACGGATATTGTATTGCATAGAAATCTGGCTATGAGTAGAAAACTTAGAGGCTAAAACCAGAAATGTGTTTTAAAGGGAGGAATGCAATTTGTTACTTGAAAGTACATTATGGGGAGGAGGGGCATGCTTTTGCATTGCATCTTGGATAGAAAGAGGTGGAACATGCTTTTGCATTGCATCTTGGATAGAAATAGGTGGAACATGCTTTTACATTGCATCTTGGATAGAAAGAGGTGGAACATGCTTTTACATGGCATCTTGAATAGAAAGAAGTGGGGCATCCTTTTACATTGCATCTTGGATAGAAAGAGGTGGGGCATGCTTTTGCATTGCATCTTGGGTAAGAAGAAGTGGATGTACTTCTACATTGCATCATGAGTAGAAAGAGGTGAGGCGTGCTTTTACACTGCATTTTGGGTAGGAAGAGGTAGGATGTGCTTTTGCATTTAATATTTGGTAGGAAGAGGTGGAGTATACTTTTCTCATGGTGCTGTTGATTGAATGCAGAGTTGACTATACAAGGTAGCAGAGACAGGGTTTAAAGCAAGCCTTATAGAACTGGGTCATCAGCTGGAATGTTGTAGCTTAGAAACCTCACCTGTTCATCTCAACTACCCTAATTGCAGCCCTTCCTAGAGGGTCAGGCTCTGTAGAGGCATACACAGGTCTATCTGAAAAAGCAGTTCCTGAATGGTTTATATTTTAGGCAAGACTGTTGTGGTACCATCCAAATGCTAAAGTAATATGATGCTGATTTACTTTTCTAAGGAAAAGGCAAGGCCAAAGGGAATGCTTTTTGCAAATCCCTAACTTGTATTATTTACAAATGTGTTTACAGAGGCAGTTAGGGCACAACCATAGGAAACCATTATTTTCTGAAATTGTATTTTTTTTTTTTTATTTATTTTTTTTATTGGGTTGAGAGTCATAAAGACACAATGTAATATCAGATGTGGATCATAATATGTGGATCTACAGTTCCCTGATTTCAGCTGACAGCATTGTATGGAACCTGTCACTGTCTGTATCCAGGGTATTGGGACTATTAAGTAGACACTTCTCAATTGATATAATTTAGGCATAGCACTATGATTTGATCTCTCAGATTTAACATTGCTTCTCCTAGATTTACTGATGATTTTCTTTTTGAAGTAGAACACAAGTTTGGATGTTTACTTTGTGTAAGTAAAGTATGTCTCTAAAAAGGTTCCCTATCATTTACTGTATAGGTTCTAGAATTTGAAGACTTTCTATTGTGAAAAATAACTGTGGTCTTCTGTCTGATCTTCTGCTATGATTTCTAATGCTCTGAGCTTGAGAGTTATTTAGGTGGAGTGGGTCACTTTATCAAAAGAAAAGGAACTGCATTTAATATGCAGACACTGGCATAAATGACTACTACAAATGGATATTGCTTTGGCAGAAATTGAAATAAATGTAGGATAAGAGATCCCTGGGATATTATAAACGTTTGCTGCATTCCAAGATGCACCATTCTGTGGGATGCCTGTTACAGTGGCCAGAGATTGCCCCAATGCAGTTACATTTCCCATGTATATTATGCAGCTTAGTAACACTGTATCTAGCCATACCGTTGCCGAGAGGGCACTGTTAAATTCAGTGCATATGCTGGTCCATGTAGCAGTGGGATAGAGCATTTTATTTACTTTATTTTATTGATATTTGATTACCCCGAAAAGTCTGACTGGATAGAAGCCCATTTTCAGCTGAGGCCCAGGGAGAAAATCTCTGTATTATTACAAAACATTTTAAAAACAGTAATTTTACAGTCTCCAAAAAAACAACTTCAGTTTAAATAATAATAACAAATTATACATAACATAAAAACATTGGTTAAGAATGTATACAAGGTATATGGCAATCATTTAATAGCTGGGGAAATTTTAGACAGTTTGTAGAAACACTCGAGGTAAGTTGGTCTAATACAAATATGAATTGCAGTATGAAATGAGGGAAAAACAGGATTATAGTATATTCCGCGAAAAAGTCAGGGAAGATGATTAGGTAGCATTAAGGAAGTAAGTGAAGAAGGGAGAGTAAGGAGGTATAAGGAAAGAAAAGGTACTTGTTCACATTTAGGGAGATAGTTTGTCCTGGTTTTGAGCACTTAGTGTAGCTAAGGAGATCTGGGTCTGATTAGCAATCTACTCCCAGAGGAGTACACTGAGGGGTATTAGGCTGGGAATAAGCAGTGATTTTTGCCAGCTTCAGTATTCCAGGAAGGAGGTTAAAGGGGGCTTTTCCAGGGAAGGCTGCAACCCACAGTGGAGACCACAGACTTCAGCCCTTATAAAAACAAGTATAAGAGAGCACTTTGTCAACTTGTCTGTAAGCGTTGCTCTGCACTGATGACGTTGCAAGCTGGACATGGGAGGGCAAAAATCATAAGGCATAAAACAAAAAAAACAAAAAATCACAGCAATCTGTAATGATGGTTTCATCTGGCTGATTCTCACCTCAGCTAGTAATTTGGCTTCATGCAGCCAGTGGAGGATTGAATGCTTTTGTTTGATAGGAGAGGGTGACTGTCAGATGGGGAGAGCCAAAACAAAAGTTAAATTGAGTGTGTGGTTACATATGTTATAGTCCCTCATGTGATGTACCTTTGTTTCTTGTATTTTGGTGTACTGATGCATTTTAAAATACAATCAAGAGGGGAAAAGTTTGTAAGTTACAAAATCCCACTTCTCCAGTGGAATTCAAGGATGCACTCTTTCTACAGATGTACATGTTTCACTAGTTAGAACATGTACGACCTACGGTTGGGCAGAAGGAGCCTTGAAGCTGATAGTAGTAGGTAATTAATCGTAGTGAAGTGTAGACACCTAAAATACTTTTTGAAAATGTTGATGAAGGCTGCTTTTCCATCCAGTGTAGAATTCAGGCAGCACTGAACAGAAGACAGCAGTACAATCACAATTAGAAGTGGACCTGAAGATTAAAGGCTGCTATTCAAAAGTCACCAGTCTAAGACTGCAATGATAACCACAAAAGTAAAAAGAATAACCGCATCCCTTGTTAGTATCTTGTTTGTATTATTGTGCTGTAACATTTTATACACTTTGTTTCATATTTGATATTTATTTGTACATATTTTGTTTGAACTTGTTTTGTACACCTGGGCCGAGTTCAAAAGTGATCCATTGTGATCACAGCTCTACTCTAGTTAACAAATTAAAGTAAAATTAATGTGTGTGATTACCTTATGTATCAAGCATTAAATAAAATAATGTACTGATCCATGGCATATGGATTTCAGACAGTGCCTAGGTACAAGGTACAGATATTTAAAATTTGGTACAAATGTATAGTAATATATGCAAAAATTATATATTCGAGTCAAGGGATAGTAAGTAAAAAAGCATTTAAAGCATCAAATATGTACAAATTTAAGATTTAGCTATAAATAAAGATTGTACAGGCCTCAGTCCTGTGATGCAGAAGGATGAATCCCTGACTACAAAAATAATGCTTAGGTTTAACTATTGTTTGGGTGCTGTGAGGATTACAGCAGGCAGGGTGGGGTGTGTGTGTTCATTTCTGGCTCACCCAGTCTGAGGGTGGGGGACAGGGGAAGTATGATTCAACACTGCACAACTGACCCCAACATAAATGAAGAGGAGTTGCTGGCAGCAGGTATTGTAAGGGTGGTTAGTATTGTCTTTAGACCAACAATGCATTCTCAGGTGATAGCAGAGGTATGCAAGAAATAACCCAGGCAGTGGAACAGTTATAGCCATGATAGGAAGGGAATTACGTGGGGAAGAAGGGGGCATTGACATGGCTCCTTACTCTTGCATCTGAAGGAGAACAAATGGGCTGATTAGCTCTTGCCCTGGCTGGGCTATGGATTACAGTTCTGTCATCCTGGTGAAAAATGAATAGATCAAAAACAAAGAAATGGTTCAAGAAATGACAGAAGAATAAATTATCTAAATTATAGATAAACACAAACAAGCTTTCACAATGATTTAATCCCCTCTAATGGAATTTCTAATGTCATCTTGTGTACAGCCTGATGAAGCAGTCACATGATCAAAAAAAAATCCACCATTGGCTCAATCTTATTTCTTTTGCTGTCTTAATTTAAGCATGGTTTAATACTATTAACCCCATTCAACCCAGGATATTCATCTGCATGTAACATAAAATAAGTAGACAGTCTTTATTTTGTGGTACATGATGTAGATTCAATATTTACTGTTATCTCTTATGAGTTTGGAATAGACTCTGTAAGAAAATATTTATGCTTACTCACTTACCTATTGGACTCTGCTAGGTGGGGTCCAATGAACTGCTTCGCTCATTTTGCAGGGGTCCATTAACTGCTGCCCTTTGCTCCCTGCCACCCAGCTTTCCTGCCAGTTTACTCAATGTCTATATGCCCCCTTGATTTGGCTGTTTTACTTCTACAAAGGATTGACTTAACTGACTCCTGAAGTTGAAGTACACCGCATCGACTGGACTATTTTGAAAAGTCCTGTGTAACCTGCTGATAACATTGAATCAAGGTGAACTAACATGACTGTTTACAAATACCTATAGTGATACGTATCTTTACACACTGCTGTTCAACCGTTAGACTTGACTTCGGTATTTACTCCCAAGACTTTCCCTACTACCAAGATCAAACATACGCATCTGTAGTTTCCTGATTTACTTTTAATTTCCCCTTGTGGAGTGGTACCAGCATGGTCTCCCTCCAAACCCACACTGTTACTGAGTGAGCAGTTAGAGAGTTCTGTCAGGAAACTGCAAGTCTCCTAACAGGTTCCTTAAGATCTTAGTGGGGGTATGCTGTCAGGCCTTTGTACCTTGTCTTGCTTTTATTTCCTTGCGCTTCCTTTCTACAATTTACCTTACCATGTGGCTGTCAGGTGTCTTCCATCTTTTCCCTTGCCACCTCCTAGGCTGACACTCTTTCTTCCTTTCCTTCTGTTCTGTGAACATGAAAGCAAATAATTTGCTGATGTTTGCTTTTTCCCAAATTTTGCAATAATACTTCATCTCCTTGGCCAAGCTTTTTTTTTTGGTTCATCGTACCTTTTGTACTTTCTCCTGTTTCATAATCATTTCTTCCCTGTCTGTATTTCTTCTGCTAGCTGTATTTTTCCCCTTTTCTCCTTTGCAACCACTTTTCAAGCTTTCTTATTCCCTTACTTACACCCCCCCTTTCCTTTTAAGTAATGAAATACAACTTTCTTTGCTTAGATTATCTCACTCTTCTCTCTGCCTCCCCCCCCCCCCCGGACGGTATTTCCATAGTGGTTTGCATACTTGTTTGTTTGCCCACAGGACATTTGTTTGCTGGGACTTGTTTCCAGTCTCCTGTTGTCTTCTCAGAAAGCTCTAGTATAATGTAGTCTGCGTTACAGCATTCCCACACTTTTGTTCATCTTTTATGCTCTTTCTCATGCTAAACTAGACCTTTACTTACTTTGCTGATCAGACGTCCTTTTACAACTACTAGATCTTTAACCCCTTGTCATCTCTAGTTGAACTTTAATGATCTGTAGTGTAATCCCTTCCTTGTACTATCCTGTATTAGCTAGGTTAATTCCTTTTGGTGTGGTTTAATGATCTGTAGTGTAATCCCTTCCTTGTACTTTCCTGCATTAGCTAGGTTAATTCCTTTTGGTGTGGTTTAATGCTCTGTAGTGTAATCCCTTCCTTGGACTTTCCTGCATTAGCTAGGTTAATTCCTTTTGGTGTGGTTTAATGCTCTGTAGTGTAATCCCTTCCTTGTACTATCCTGTATTAGCTAGGTTAATTCCTTTTGGTGTGGTTTAATGCTCTGTAGTGTAATCCCTTCCTTGGACTTTCCTGTATTAGCTAGGTTAATTCCTTTTGGTGTGGTTTAATGCTCTGTAGTGTAATCCCTTCCTTGTACTATCCTGTATTAGCTAGGTTAATTCCTTTTGGTGTGGTTTAATGCTCTGTAGTGTAATCCCTTCCTTGGACTTTCCTGTATTAGCTAGGTTAATTCCTTTTGGTGTGGTTTAATGCTCTGTAGTGTAATCCCTTCCTTGTACTATCCTGTATTAGCTAGGTTAATTCCTTTTGGTGTGGTTTAATGATCTGTAGTGTAATCCCTTCCTTGGACTTTCCTGCATTAGCTAGGTTAATTCCTTTTGGTGTGGTTTAATGCTCTGTAGTGTAATCCCTTTCTTGTACTATCCTGTATTAGCTAGGTTAATTCCTTTTGGTGTGGTTTAATGCTCTGTAGTGTAATCCCTTCCTTGGACTTTCCTGCATTAGCTAGTTAATTCCTTTTGGTGTGGTTTAATGCTCTGTAGTGTAATCCCTTCCTTGGACTTTCCTGTATTAGCTAGGTTAATTCCTTTTGGTGTGGTTTAATGCTCTGTAGTGTAATCCCTTCCTTGGACTTTCCTGCATTAGCTAGGTTAATTCCTTTTGGTGTGGTTTAATGCTCTGTAGTGTAATCCCTTCCTTGTACTTTCCTGTATTAGCTAGGTTAATTCCTTTTGGTGTGGTTTAATGCTCTGTAGTGTAATCCCTTCCTTGGACTTTCCTGCATTAGCTAGGTTAATTCCTTTTGGTGTGGTTTAATGCTCTGTAGTGTAATCCCTTCCTTGTACTATCCTGTATTAGCTAGGTTAATTCCTTTTGGTGTGGTTTAATGCTCTGTAGTGTAATCCCTTTCTTGTACTATCCTGTATTAGCTAGGTTAATTCCTTTTGGTGTGGTTTAATGCTCTGTAGTGTAATCCCTTCCTTGGACTTTCCTGCATTAGCTAGGTTAATTCCTTTTGGTGTGGTTTAATGCTCTGTAGTGTAATCCCTTCCTTGGACTTTCCTGTATTAGCTAGGTTAATTCCTTTTGGTGTGGTTTAATGCTCTGTAGTGTAATCCCTTCCTTGGACTTTCCTGCATTAGCTAGGTTAATTCCTTTTGGTGTGGTTTAATGCTCTGTAGTGTAATCCCTTTCTTGTACTATCCTGTATTAGCTAGGTTAATTCCTTTTGGTGTGGTTTAATGCTCTGTAGTGTAATCCCTTCCTTGTACTTTCCTGTATTAGCTAGGTTAATTCCTTTTGGTGTGGTTTAATGCTCTGTAGTGTAATCCCTTCCTTGTACTATCCTGTATTAGCTAGGTTAATTCCTTTTGGTGTGGTTTAATGCTCTGTAGTGTAATCCCTTCCTTGGACTTTCCTGCATTAGCTAGGTTAATTCCTTTTGGTGTGGTTTAATGCTCTGTAGTGTAATCCCTTCCTTGTACTTTCCTGCATTAGCTAGGTTAATTCCTTTTGGTGTGGTTTAATGATCTGTAGTGTAATCCCTTCCTTGGACTTTCCTGTATTAGCTAGGTTAATTCCTTTTGGTGTGGTTTAATGCTCTGTAGTGTAATCCCTTTCTTGTACTATCCTGTATTAGCTAGGTTAATTCCTTTTGGTGTGGTTTAATGCTCTGTAGTGTAATCCCTTCCTTGGACTTTCCTGTATTAGCTAGGTTAATTCCTTTTGGTGTGGTTTAATGCTCTGTAGTGTAATCCCTTCCTTGGACTTTCCTGCATTAGCTAGGTTAATTCCTTTTGGTGTGGTTTAATGCTCTGTAGTGTAATCCCTTCCTTGGACTTTCCTGTATTAGCTAGGTTAATTCCTTTTGGTGTGGTTTAATGCTCTGTAGTGTAATCCCTTCCTTGGACTTTCCTGTATTAGCTAGGTTAATTCCTTTTGGTGTGGTTTAATGCTCTGTAGTGTAATCCCTTCCTTGTACTATCCTGTATTAGCTAGGTTAATTCCTTTTGGTGTGGTTTAATGCTCTGTAGTGTAATCCCTTCCTTGGACTTTCCTGCATTAGCTAGGTTAATTCCTTTTGGTGTGGTTTAATGCTCTGTAGTGTAATCCCTTCCTTGTACTTCCATGTATTAGCTAGGTTAATTCCTTTTGGTGTGGTACTGCTACTGTTGTGTTTCATGATTTGAATACAAGACCAAAGTACTCTTTCTGTCCCAGTGCTTTATAGTTTCTTCCAAAAATTGATAGTTAATATAATGTGTCTATAATCACCAGCTCCCACCAATTTCTTTGTGTAGTCAGACTAGTAGACTGCTAATGTTTGATAGTCTGATGTTCCCATCTTCTCTGCTTTGCTCCACTATTCCGAGGTTGCTCACAATTTATGCTCTCGTAATACAGAATGCTAACCATTCTCTAACTTTACTGTCTCTCTTCTACTTGAATAACAGATATTCTGAGAGTTTTACATTCATGTCTATTCCATCATTTGCCAAGGTTCCCTTCACACTTGCTACCCCCCCCCCCCCCCATTGTATCACTGTCTGATGCTCCATTTTCTTGATTAAACTCTTGCCATGACACTTTTCCTTTCTTGCCTGTCATGT